>NC_090206.1:13983080-14000580 GCF_033026475.1 Channa argus
AAGAATAAGATGGAACAGATTACAGCTTGAAAACCACACACACGCACATATCTGATGCATAGATGGCTATGGAAATGAGTGGCATCAATTCAGCGAAGGAAATGGAGAATGTATGTGAGCCTTACATCCCTTCATTCTGCACCATCCCTCTCTCTAAAGTCACATTTTTACACTTTCTATTACTTTCTCCTTCATCAGCTCTGGCTTCTCATTTCTGCAAAAGCAATGCTTTTAGTTTCACCTCCTTCTCCTTTCTACATCTATCACTCTCTGTTCAATATTTTCCGACACACAGCTTTTTCATTTTTCTGTTCTGTCGCTCTCTTTTTCTTTCTGCCCATTTCCCATCTGTCTTCCTCTCTCTAAGTTTCTGTCCTTTTATGCCCCAGTGGAGTGTGGGATAGCAGGCAGTGCTGGGAGGCCTATGGTCTCTTAATTAAGAAGCAAGGCAGAACGAGGCCACAGTTAACAAGGACACACACACACAGACAGACTTTGGTATTGCTTTTTATGTAAGGATTCCAATTGTCTACAGGCAGATAGATAGAAGCACATATGTAAATAAACACTCAGTATACTCCCCCCCCCAAAAAAAACAAAAACAAAACAAAACCGAGCAACAGGCACTGTTTAAAGACCATTGTGCTTAGGTCACACACCCATGATTTTGTCTTCTTTTACACATCACAACACCTAATCAGAGGCTGAGGACCTGGGTTGAAATCTGCAGGGCTAGGGCTCAATCAGCTTGTGCAATCAGACACGACACACACAACACACAAACAGAGCTATAATTACACACAAATACGACGCACACATAATAACCCTAAGCTAATGGAGGAGAGGAAAGCCATGATATTATTCAGTCTACCTCATCACCACTGTAACCAACACACATACACACACAGAGGAGGCGGGATAGATGTAGCTATTTTGAGAGCGCGTGCGTCCGTTCTTTGCGAAGGTGACTTTGGGCTGGCTGGAGTGGTAATTGGGTACACATACAAATGCCTTTTTCTTCCTCTTCCCCATGTTCACTTCAAACTCTCTCACTCCGCTCCCCCTTTCCTCCCACCATGTTCCCCTTCTTTCCCTCACCACAGCCTCTAAACGTGATTACAATTCCAACATGAGTTAGGGGTGAAGAGAAAGAGCAGTGAAACGAAGAAAAAGTAAGAGAGACAGAAGATTGACTTAGAAAACAAAGGGTAGAGAGCAGCTCTTGAACTCGATAGTTAAAAAAAACTAAACTGCAGATACATACATTAGCATTTTCCCCATGCACACAAAAGCGCAATCCTATCTATACACATATATCACTGACTCAGCGAGGGACCAAAGCAAAAGGAGGAAAAAAAAAAACATGTCATGTCTTACATGACATGTCACTCAGACTGTCACCCTGATCTTTTGAGACAAATGCAAAGACATATACACAGTGCAATGGCCATCACATTTCCGCAGACGAGTGACATTTTCTCTCTGTCCTTTCTGCACTCCGTTGCTGTGCTGATAAAATTAGCATTCCTCTCTTCCTCAGCTTCTCCTTTCCTCAATGACTGGACCAGAGGTGAGGACAACAGGGAGGGAGGAAAGGAGAGGGAATGAGAAACAAGAAGAAAGATGGAAATAAAAGACGACTTTTAGCAAAAGAGGAATAAGTCTGAGAAAGACATGATGAGCAAAGTGTAAAATGGAGAGAAAAAAAAACATACGAACAAAGACAGTAAAATGCACTGAGAAACTAAAATTTTGAAAAAAGAAAAATGGAGCAAGTGGACAGACTACAAACTTATGAAGAAAGTAATGTGTGTCTCTGTGTGGGGGACTTAAGGGCTTCAAATCACCATGACAACCATCCTGTCTTCTTCGCAATCCAGTTGCATGATGAACTCCTGTCACTTTAGTGGACCTTGGTATGCATGAAATGTGCACATGTATTTAAAACCTAATTTCAAAATAGGAGTGCATTAAAAAAATAAAATAAAAAAAGACAATGTGCATCATCAATTATTGGCTAAACAATCATGGTTGCGCTTACTTTGTTTAATGCCTTAGCAAAGTCCACCTCCATGCAGGAGGGTCGGATATAGAAATCCAAATCTGTGCATTGTTCTTAAGGGACAGGGTAGACGGCCCACAGAGTATAATTAAAAGCCAGAGAGACAACTGCAGCCACTTTATGGGGAGACAAAAAAGAGAGAGAGAAGTAGAAAAAAAAGAAAAGCTGACCTTTAAAAACACAGTGAGAGTGAAATAGTGAAAGATGATGTGTATTGGAAGATAGGATAGTGGGATATAGACTGAATTAGATTATGCTGAAATGAATGTGACAAAAAAGAACAAAAATAGTAAGACACAAAGCAGGAGAGAAAAAAAATCATTGGACTGAGTTGTTTATAGGGGAGACCAGCAGAAGGGACAGAAGACGAGAAAGACGGAGAGGGACTAAGAGAGAAAGTGAGGGAACGAGAGAATCCTAATCAAAAATCTGAAGAACAAAATAATAAGGCTGCCTGACAGCAAATGTCAGCTCAGGGAGGGTAGCAGATGGAGGGAGAAAGAGAGAGCAAGACAGAGAGACACAAAGGCATAAAGAATGAAGGGAATAGGTAGGAGATAAAAAGAGGAGAGAAGAAGAATTCAGATGAAGACAGGTGGGGATGGAGTGATGGAGACACTTCCCCATCTCTGCTCCCTCCAGGAGAAAGGAACACAATCTTTCTGATGCTAAGAAGCAACACATCGCCTAGAAAGATATTCCCCATCTCCCACTGCAGGGAAAGAGAGCTGCCAGGTCACCCGGGTGAATCCTCATATGAGCATGTATACGTGTGTGTAAATTTTGTGCTTGTACACTTACACATTCAGTGCATGGCTGAGAAATGTTGCCCTTGAGCTAACCTTGATGGCAGTTTCACTATTGCAAAGGTTTGCTATAACTCAGAAATCAAAAGGCACCCATTTCTTTCTCCCAAGTTATTTACAACTTGATGATGTGAAACATGCTGAACTGACATAATGCTCTTACAGCTTTCAGCACTAGTATTTCAGTAATTTCCCATATTAATACAGAAGAAAAAATTTAAACAAAGAGGCTGTAGACACATGGAAAAAAATGTGTCTACAGCCTAATTAAAGGGAACATTACATGTAAAATGTGTTTCCTTTGTAATCAGATCATCTAAGACAATTGGATACATTTCTCAACAAAACTAAAAGCCAAATTTATTTCAATCATAGTTATTACAAGGCATTCACACATCATTGGAAAAGGAATAAGTAAGTTATAGTTAATTCCTAATAAGTTAGGAATTTAAGTTAGTTTTCAAAAATAAAATACATCTGTCTCTAATTTACTATAATTCTATGATTAATGCAACTAAAACATGGCTGCAGTCTTTAAACTTTAAAACACTCTGTCAAAAAAGTCAGTAGTGAATTAGGTAATATATGCTTTGTGTCAGGGTGAACATGAGCAATGTGAATCCTAAAAATAAATTTTTTAATGAGTTAAACTGTTCTTTTAAGTTATTCTGAGGTCAATAGAGTGGAGCCAGGGTTATTCTGAAGCGATAAATTACAGAGTGCACTACAATCAGTGACATTTATAGTTTTTTTGTTATGCATTTAACTGTTTTTGCACTCCCATTTCAAAGATGTCTTCAGACAATTTTGGCAGTTGGAAGCAAATGTTGTTAACTTCAGGTGATTAACATTAATTCTAAATGGTACTATTTAGGGTTAAAGACCTGTTTTAGATCAGAAATAATAATCTGCCACCTGTTACTTTCATATAACAAAAGTTCTTACGTGCTCAGTTAAACATTTAGGCATATCATTAATATTTTAAATATTTTTTTTATTGAAAATGTTTAAATTTAGAGGTGTGAAGCAGCCTTCCCTGTCAGCCTAATGTTAGCTGGAACTGATACAGATTATTTTAATGGTTTTCAGTCATCATTAGAGATTACTGTAAGTGTCCCTTCTGTCACTAGGGGAAGAAGACAACACGTGCAGTTGTCATAAATATACTTAAATGTCATGATGACATTTTTACAAAATTGAGCTCAATTACAAAAGTACTGGCTTGATATTTCTCCTATTTGTTATGCGAAATTGTCATCAAACAAACAAGAAAATGTTAGACCAAGTTGCTGGTGTTCTACTTACTTGTACTAAAATGTAAGAAACCATACATCTATTCAGTATTCACTATTCATGTAGTGTTAGCTTTGTCTAAGTAGGATCGTATAGTTCCTGTTAACATTTTAATTACCTGAAGGATTACCATTGGGTATAGTGAAATTTCACCTGGGTACAGATTTCTTGAGGGTTATCTAAACTTTCTCTGAGCTATATCACTTTAAGAGGGTCAAAAAGAGATAGAGGTTATCAACTACTTAAAAACTCTTATCCTGCTTTTCTCATAAACCAGTCTCACCATTACACTTCAATCATCTTCCTCACTAAGAACATCCTTGCAAATCACTTGTTCTCCTGTTCTTGCCCTCCCCTCTTCTCTCTCGCTGCATCCAGTGAGTAATGGTGGGAGCAAAGGATAGTGGCAGAGAGCTATAAAAGTGTAATTTGCTCTATTTTCTTCAGGAAACCAAATTCACTTTCTGTCCTGCATTACAATCTGTTAACATTCAGATGGCCAGCATTGCAGGCAGCGCATTACCCGCCTACACTCGCTACTAATGACCCTCACATGGAGTGCATCCACACACACACACACACACACACACACACACACACACACACACACACATGCAACCAAGGAAAGCAAGGACACACAAGTTCTAAGTGTATAAAAAGTGCAAGTGTGTATACATGTACACTTGCATGTGCCCTTGCAAGAAGTTGTAATGGACTGAGAAAGTCCAAAAGAGGGAAGGAGAAAGGAAAGAGAGATATTATATAAACAGAAAGGTAGATTATTTAAAACTCTTTGAATGAGTTACCTAATTTTATTGAAAAAAACATACTTTGCCTCTCTACAATCTCACTTTTTTCTCCAAATGAAGTAAAAAGGAGTTCACAATGGCTGCCCTGCAAGCTTTTCTTCTCCCTTTTTAATTCTCTTGTTCATGTCCATTCTCTAGCTTTTCCTCCCCTACTTTATATTCCTCTGTGTAAATATACCAAGCTCATGTTCCCTTATTCCATCTTTCTGTGTCCTTGCGGACTTCTTCCATGCTTTTCTCTCTCCTTTCCCAAGTAGTCTGCCAATTCTCTCTCAAATGCTCATCTCCTCATCCCACCCTCACAGCAATCCTTTCTCTCTTTCTCTATCCCTCTCCTCCATTTCCACCACTCCTCTCAGGGAGCTAATAGCCTCCTCCTTTGTTCTTCAAGAACAGCAGGGAACAATGTCGGAGTGGGGCTTGTCGTTGTGGCAACAGGCATGAGACAAGAGAGAGAGAGAGAGGGAGACAAAGAAGAAAGGCAGAGAGAGAAAGAGCAAGCACAGAGGGGATGCTGGTTGTTAGCCGGGCGGCAGGGAAGCGAGCGCTGGCTAATTACACTCGTTTCTATGCACACCGCAATTAAACCCTGATGCACACACATACACCGCCCCCGCTCAGAATATCCACCGCCAGCCAAACACACACTCACTCTAAAACATCAGACAGAAAGAACAAGCAAGAGAGGAGGTGGCAGAGAGGCAGAAAGGGGGAGGCTGGGATGAAATAAAGACAAGAAAATACTGAGGTTATTCTAAATCAATGCTACTGTTCTCTCAAGGAGCAGAGTAAAAGTTCATTAAACTTCTAGCTTGAATATAATCAGCTCCATCAATTATATTTAAATAATATTAGTTATCATTGAACAGGTTCAGTGACCTCATTCCTGCCACACATTCTGCGCCTAAATCTAATAGTCAAACCTCACATGCCAGCTAACTAACAATTTCTGAATTATCACAATTTGGTCTCAGTTTCAAAACCATCACTTTAATTCTTCCTCTGTCTTTTTTATAAGTTGTACTCCTCCCTGTCTGGATTTACTATTAGTCATCTCCATCTAATCAGCTCAGCCCGCTCCTTCCCTCCACATGATGATCATTCACTCTCTGGAGATGAAGAGGTTTAACTTCAAACAAATTAACAAAGTTAATTGGAGTTAAGTGGAGGGAATGATTGAGAGATTGAAAAACTGTGCAGAGAAAGAGTAATAGAGATGGAAATTGGGAGATTTACATCCAGGTCACACTACGCTGTAGGGTAGAACGTATCTTCTGTCTCGTACACCCATTCCCAGTTTCCTTCATCCTGTCTGCACCCTAACACTGGTCCATTAACACATGTCTGGAAGAAACGTGTGTTCCACGCTGCTTGCCAATCCACTCAATTTTTCATGCAGTTCAATGCTTGCCCAAAAGAGTGCATTAAGACTGTTGGGTGTTCATGTTTAAGAGCAGGAACGTGTCACTACATGTCAGAAGACCAGCCAATGTGACAAGTTTTAGTGTAAACAGACAAAAACAGCTAAGAAAAGAGCATATGTGTGAGCACATATGCATACCAATATGCACACAAAAAGCATAACTTTCCACAGAAGCATGAACACACACACACAAATGTAGGCTGCCAATGAGGCAGATGAGGAGTGAAAGAAGTCACATTAAAAACGCCAAACTTGTCCTGTTTCGCTTTCATAGCCTCAGTCCATTTTCATAATGCATTAAAACCACCACTGAGAAGTGAGGGAGGCATGGAGAGGAAAGGAGAAAAATGAGGAGGGGGTAGAGACAGAGAGAGAGAGAGAGAGAGAGACAGAGGGAAATGAAAAGGGAGAGAGATGGGACTGAAACATCCTCAAAGTAATCTAAAGCTAGTGGATGCATGAGGGTGCAATGAAACAAGATAAGGATGAAGGGAATGGAAGAGTAAGAAAAGAGGGCTTGTCTCAGAGGCAAGATAGGGGAATAGAAAATGTCTGATAGAGGCACACACAGATTATGGAGGTGGATAAAAAAAGATATGATTTACTGATAAAACCAGTAAAGATGATGGCAAGAGATGGGGAAAATGATTTAGACAAACTTTGTCTGTGTGCACTGTAAATGAATCTTGTTTTCTTAATCTAAATGCTCATAGTATTGCATGTTGTGTGTGGTTGCATAGTGGCAAGGGGAAGAAGGTTTCTCTGTTTCAGCACCAGCAGGCAGATGAGAGTTTGGGGCCAAACAGCCTGGAGGTAGAGCTGGCCTTGTTTTTCTCTCTCTCTCTCTCTCTCTCTCTCTCAAAACATTTTGTACACTGAAACTCAGAAAATAAAGATATGCGGTGTAAAGATTAACTGATATGTATCAAAACAACAATATTAAGAATCACAGATAGCTGCATCAGTTTACCAAAATATGCAGACAATTAGTCTAAAATCAATATGGCTGTCAAACAATCTATTGGAACACATCATCAGATGCTAACAGTGTTTCAATGATGATCTGCAGCTTTTCATTAAAAAATACATCTTGACACAGTGTGATAAGGTGAGGAATCAGGCTGATACATAACCATGTTTTAGGGGACTTGGTTTTTACTGTTTTGATTATCTTTTTAAAAAAAATATATGTTTGACAAGTGCTCAGATCTGCTATTTAGGTAAGTAGTATACTACAGTAATGGTAATACATAGTGTTTCCATAGAAGCGAATCAGCACAGCCCTGAATCATACATTACAAATGTAGTTTTATCATTTTTGTATTAAATTGTAATTTAATAATAATTTAAGAATGAGAGATATACGTCCTGATAGTTAACACATTCTAACTGTTATACTGTTTAAATATTTAGAAGGAATATCCACATTCTACTCATCAGTCAAAAATGGTTAGTAAATAATGTTTTATTTAAATACATACCAAGACTTAACACTCACGCCCAATTCTACAGCTTTACGCTCATCACAAGGTTGGACCATTGTCCAAAATTTTACAGCTTCCGACCAAACTTAAAACAAAATGTTAATGGGACAATGCAAACTATTGGGCGAAGTCAACAACTGGCAAATGTGAATTTCACAAAACAGGTTGCCAAAAATGTGAAACTAGTAAAAAGCCTATGATTGTATGTGTTAATATGCAAACACATTATCCATTAGATTTTGATTGCTTGATAGTATAACCAAGGTCTGCTATTCTGAGCTGGCTTTGGAAACTTTTTTGATTCAGTAAAGTAAGAAAGTCAACTTGCTATAATTTCAAACTTGCTTCAGGTATATCATCCATCACAGCTACAGTACCACTATGTGAAATGTGATGCGTTTATGACCTGGAAGGAGCCTTCGAACTCACATTAACTCAAATTATCTTTACATTATTCCCATCCTATTGTTTGTCTCCAAGGATGATTTTTTTTTGACAACCTTTGATATGGCATGAATATATTAGTGTGTAGCAGCCATCTTTCTACACATTAATATCGTAAGATGACTTTGGCAAAAATTAAAAAGTTCATACAAGTTTAATGATGAATCATTTATCTACATCAACTTAAAAAAAAATAGCAGAAACAAACAAGCAAAGATATGAATAGATGGCAGTGAAGCAATTTATGCTTATATTCCTTGCAGTGGGTTAGACACTGTCTAATATCTAATAATACTGAATATCTACAGTTATCTTTTTGTCAGTTGGGAAGGTAAGAGTTAAAGAACCAGTCAAATAGTGGCTAAGACGTCCACAATCCTATCTCCTCCAAGTCAATGGTGTGAAGGCTATCTCACACACACCTGACAGAGACAGAGTGCTGCCAATAGTGCCAGAGGGAACAAGAGCAAAGGGAGGTGGCAGACAGTGAGAAAGAAAAGGAGGGAGCAGAAAGCAAAAGATGAAAGAGAACGAAAGAGATGGATTAATAGTTGTGGTCAAAGAATGGCCATTACTTATTTTAGTTTATACTTGTTGCTCATTATGACAAAAGCTGACAGAGGGTGAAGAGGTAACACCATCCCCACTGTCAAACATGGTGGTGGCAGCATCATGATTTGGGCCTGCTTTTCTTCAGCAGGGACAGGGAAGATGGTTAAAATTGATGGGAAGATGGATGGAGCCAAATACAGGACCATTCTGGAAGAAAACCTGATGGAGTCTGCAAAAGACCTGAGACTGGGACGGAGATTTGTCTTCCAACAAGACAATGATCCAAAACATAAAGCAAAACCTACAATGGAATGGTTCACAAATAAACATATCCAGGTGTTAGAATGGCCAAGTCAAAGTCCAGACCTGAATCCAATCGAGAATCTGTGGAAAGAACTGAAAACTGCTGTTCACACATGTTCTCCATCCAACCTCACTGAGCTCGAGCTGTTTTGCAAGAAGGAATGGGCAAAAATTTCAGTCTCTCGACGTGTAAAACTGATAGAGACATACCCCAAGCGACTTACAGCTGTAATCGCAGCAAAAGGTGGCGCTACAAAGTATTAACTTAAAGGGGCTGAATAATTTTGCACGCAGTTTTTTATTTGTTAAAAAGTTTGAAATATCCAATAAATTACGTTCCACTTCATGATTGTGTCCCACTTGTTATTGATTCTTCACAAAAAAATTACAGTTGTATATCTTTATGTTTGAAGCCTGAAATGTGGCAAAAGGTCGCAAAGTTCAAGGGGGCCGAATACTTTCACAAGGCACTGTAAATAATGATATTGTATTTTGCTTGCTTGCCTGCCTCTTCTTCATCCTCTTGCTTCTTTATTGCCTTACATTTATCCATTTAGCTTTAAAGTCACTAAGTAAGATAAAAGCACAAAAAAATAATGGTTATATCAGTGCACACACATTTTAAAATGAGCAGCTAGATGGTATGAGGAGGGAATAAGCTGGGAACAAAGTCTCAAGGACAAAGGTAGCCACTCAACACTTTATGAAGCTCTTCTGCTTTCAGACAAGTGTTGAGTTGTGACTTGAGTCAAGCAATTGTAAGTAGTGCAGCTACCCAGTGTTCATCAAAGAAATAAAGAAAAACTATGTAAAATAGAAGCCAGACACAAAATGGGCATTTAGAGAGGCCCACCTGAATGCCATGGTCTTCTTGAAAGAGTTGCAGACCTATAGAAGTCTCTCTAACACTCACTCGCTCTTTGACAAAGCTAGGCTGGAAAGATGAAAGCACTAAATGAAAGCCTACACAGCACCTTAAAAGACAGGATAATGGTGGCACAGAAAGCAGAAAGGAGATGCAGAAAACAAGGGTGAGGACTAGTCTGAAAAAGTCATTTTGTGGTTGTTCTTAGAACATATGAAGGGAAGGAACTTGAAGGGAAAAAGAGTGAGGATGGATGACGAGTGGGTAGAGTAATAAGCAACAGAGAGGATAATAAGTAAGGCAGTCAGAGAAGGCGGGAGAGAGGGCAGAGAGTGAAAGGAGAAAAACTGAACGAGAAAGTAATAGAGTCAGACAAATCCTAAAAATTACTTTTCTTTCTTAGTTCTGCATAATCCTTGGCCTATATACACAATCAGAGTGAGATATGTGTACGTGCATGGGTGTACACGTATTTGAATGGATCACGCACTGATAACATTACACTCCTTAATTCCTAATTAATCCCTCTAAACTGGATTATGGCACACAGCATGACAAGGCCAGGATTCCAAACTTTGCTCTCACACATGCGCGTGTCTGTCTCTCATTTAGCGATTTTTCAAATTTTTGTCTCATAAGACAGGGCTGTCCTTGTTGGGAAATTAAGCCAATAGTGTCTGGAGTCCGCTATGACACAAACTCACTCTCTCTCACTCTCAAACACACACACGCGTGCAAGAAATCCCTAGACCCAGGGTTTTGAAATGCTTATGAATTATTGTGTTGAGTGGCAATACCTCTCAGCATTATTTACACATTTTAACTGAGGACTCATGGGGGATTCGTGCCTATGTACATTACAGACACAGGTCCCCTGACAAACACACTTGGTTAGAAGGCTGCCACACCAACTGTCCCCTCCAATGTATTCTACATTACACTACAGTCTGAAGTAAAACAGAAGGGCTCTGCATACACCACACTACATATTCATGTATTCATTTTATCTTCTACTATACTTTGCAGCGAGGTTGAGTGTTGGGTGGCACAATATTTTTCTCTTACTTCCAACACATTTTTACTGAAGGCTTGAGCTATATACTAGCACAAGCAGACTATTTGTCTCTGTTGTGAGTAAATCACTGATAAGAGCAAATATGCTATGGATTTGCCCCTTCTTTTTGGGGGACTTTCAAGCTCAGGTCCTCTACCTGGGACCTTGAGGGTCCTATGCAGTATCTTAGCTTCCTAGGACTGTACACTTCTGGACAGATCTAAGATGTTGTTCCTTGAATCTGCTGGAGCCACTCTCCCATTTTCAGTGTCAAAGCCCCCAGTGTTCCCATTACCACGGTTGTACTTTCACCTTCCACATCTTTTCTAACGCCTCTTAAACCTAAACTCAACATTTTTGCTTGAATATACAATTAACAATTTTAAAACCCTACGAATGTTGTTTACAAAATACAACAATTGTCCAACCATGTTACTGTAACTCATATACAGGATTTTATTATTGAAAAATAAAATCAAAATTGGGGAATAAAAATAAACTGAACAAGAATTAAAGATACCCACTTCAGTCTAGGAGAGTGGAGGCTGATTTTTGCAGGTTTTAAGAAACTGGCAACATTTGGACCAAAAAATAAATTAATAACGTAACATATTGTATTGCATGTTGCTGTGCATGTCTTTTCTGTTCTCATTAAGCAATGCAAGCTACAGTAAAGATTGGGGAGCAGATATGGGAGGCAGTGTGATAAATGGATTGTGGTGAGTTGGGAAGAATTAGCATGCTTTCATGCGCTCTACGCCTCAGTGGAGCACCACAGGGCTTGTTGATGCCTCTAAGTGCTATGCAGTATTAAGCAGACAATCTCTAAGGAGCCCCAGTGGCAGTGTTTGTGTGTGGTGTGTGCTAACTGACCACTAACTGTGTACAGTTAAGTACCAAGCCCTAAATAACCTATTTGGACAACAGTAAAAAGGAAGGGAAGTGGAGACATTCAGTGGAGAGCCAAACATTGTTGCTTGTTGTGATATACTCTACCTTTCAGGGAGAAAAAGAAAAAAAAAAGTAAACGCAAAATAAAGGCAGTGGAACGTCTCTGTCGATCCTGTCTGTTCCTCCATATTTAGAGTACTGTCAGACTAAAGACCCTGGCTGGGCACACATGTTGATCAAGTCACCTTTTGTTGGTAACAGCAGTGTCATCTCCCCTGCAAAGGCCTCTAATCAGCTGTACATCATGACCACCCAAAACAGTTTAGCTCTGTCCAGTTACACTCTTAAAGCTAACCGCACTCCGTTTCCTCAGTTTACCTCACTTCAATCTCCATCTCCTCAGTCACTCTATTCACACTCACACTCATTTGTCATTCCTTCATTTCCTCCCTTAGTACTCTTTTCATTCGTAAACAGATCACTCCTGCTTCCATATATTGTTCACTGAACCTCACTCATTCTATACCCCTCTCCTTCATCATGCCCTCAATAACACCATCCGTCTCCTCATCTCCTGAACCAAGATTGGTCTCCACCCGTCTGTCTTGTACTTGAGTTTTAAAAGTAAAATTAATGTTATCTAAAACACACTTAAGCATTTTCACAAATAAGTTAAAAACCTCATGACTGAACTATGGGATTCTCAATGGAGATCTGACTTTTAGAATTCAGGGCCAACACTTCTCCCATGAACCACTACGTTTGTTTTTTTATGTTTTGTTGTTTATTTATTTTTTGGCAAACAATGCAGTGGCCTTCATGCTAATTTCTTTTAACTTGCTTCAATCAAACAGCAGACTTGTAATTATTAATCCAGCTCCAAAAATATGCAGTTTCCCATAATGGCGACAAGCTTTTATCTTCATTGGGTAAGCCAAATACCTTGTGAGCCAACAAACAACTACGGTCTTTGGAACTTTTCCTTACAAGAGTGGCAATGCTGCATCAAGTGCTGTCCATATTTCTTCTGGAAGAAAGGTAAGGCAGGTAGTCTGTTTGTAGTTCTTCTCTTAAGACTTTACAGCCCTGAACACCCCTATTTAACTAGAAACAACACTGTTTATATTAGAGCTTTATTATAATGAATTTTGAAATGAATAGTACCACGTCATGTCCCCTTGTTTTAGGAATCATAAAAGTGGTTCTGCCAATACTTGTTTTATTGTATATTAGTAACAATATTTTGCTCTTGCGGTATTAAATATGTATCTTCTTTGAGGCCAGGAACAAGAAAAACTGAGAAGGGAAAACCTCTAAACAAAAATCAACATGAAACTTTGAAAACACAAACTCTGGGTTCTTCAAAAACTTTCAAAAACAAACTTTAAAAAAATCATTCTAGGAGAAATCTTTAGATGTCTCTAGCCTACCACTCAATTCACTGTAACAGACAGGAGTTGTTGCCGATGCTATGTGCATTCAGAAGAAGTCCTGAAAGGTTCACTCTCCTTTCTACACGTCTACATCATAACAGCTCTAGCAGACAAACCACTTCTAGTACAATACAAAGAAAACTAAAAGCAGAAACAACACACACTCAAAATGTAGCACATATTAGTTATATAGGTACCGTACTGCATGTGTCATGTACTCCAGCTTGTTGAGGTAAAAGGGCAACTAAGGCCCTTCTTCTGATTACCATGCTCCATAAAGGCACATCGAAGATATACTGTTTCTATAAATTTTTGATACTAATTCCACCAAAACAGGGCTTGTTAGATTATCAGTCAGACAAGGATATTTTATATCTCTTAAAGTGGTCAAAATCAAACTCAAACAATTAGTGAATTCAGTAGGGGTTAAGTCAGGCCACAGGCGTTATTTAAGCTAAAATAGAATTTCATAAGTTCTGGTCAGACAATTTTCCGGTCTAGTCAAGCTCTATAGCCCCATGGTATTCCACTCAGGTCAATGTACAAAGCAGTAACTCAAGTTACACAATGACAAAATACTGCTTTCTCTCACTTTTTTACTGTTAGTCCCCTGATATCCTGCTACTATAACCCAGCTTTGCTAGTCTCAGTTTCACCCTGCAGTTAATCTGCTAGGTGGAGTGATGAGCGCTTGGGGAACCGATAAGATGAAGGAGATGAAGCAAGAGGGGAATGAGAGGAGGGGGAAGCGGATGGGAAGAGAGAGATGGCTATGCATTATTAAGCATACAGAGTGGAGTTTTTAGGGGATAAATGTGAAAGCATGTTTAGGGACAAACCTTTTCCTTTCTGCCTCCCCCACCTTCTTCCTTCTCTCATTCCTTGCTCTCCCTCCAACTCTCTGTTCCTCACGAGAACTGCCACATAACTTATTCAGTGGGGAGGTTAAAAATTCAAAGGTAGGAGGGGGTGGAGTAGGAGAGAAGGAAGGAGTACTGTACCTGAAAATGGTCAAAATGAAGGAATGTCTTTAGGGAGTTTCTCAAGTGCTAATCTAGAGAGCTCCTTGCTTTGATTAGGCAAGTGCATGGTGAGAGGTAGACGGTGTTTGTGGTTGCGGCACACAACGATGGGAGAGAAAGAGGGTCCACATGTACTTTTTCAAGCAGTGTAGCACACAGCATTCTGAAAAATTTAGGTGCCCACAGGGCAAAGCAGAACTGACATCTCATAGAACATGACACATGCAGATACTGGGTAATGGAGCAAGGGCTTCAGCATGCAACTACAAACATACAAATATGCAGCTAAGAGCACAAAGACAGGTGCAAATCAATTACAGCATAACTGCAGTTGTATAAACAATTCATACTAGTTCAAATTCTTGTACATACACACAAATCGGAGACAAATCGGAAACACTTAACTTTTAGTTAAAAAAAAACAGTCACACACCTAATGGTAGCAGAATAAGGTCAGAAAGTGAGGTATAGTCTCGCCGATTAAGCCTTGTAAATACCATCAGTGTCTGGTGTAAATGCCACAGGGTTATTCATTTTGCACACTGCTTCCACAATTACAGACAAGGGGCAATGTTACACCAACAACATTAAAAGCTGGGTAGGTTACAGCACACACAAACATACATTTGTGCACACATTTAGCAATGAACAATAATGTGTCTAAAGTGTGCCAAAGTTTGGTAAATTTATAGTTTTAATATGAGTCCATTATCATTATCAGGGAGATAGTCTATAGCGTCCTAATAACTCAGTAGCTAGCTAACATTGCATCAGAAGCAGCTAAAAGCTACTGTTGAACAACTTGACTGAGACAGAGTCTTTGGATATTAGTAAATTTCCAATTGCTTTATCTACAGCCCAGCCAGTCTTGAATTCTTCTGGTTCCATCCTTCTTTCGCTCTCTCTTTTCATAAGAACCCCTTTATCCAGCAGAGATAAGAGAGATGAGGAAATCAGGAGAGGAAGAGGAAGATGGAAGATGGGAGCATTAACCCCTATCTTGTCACTTCCATCTTTGAAGTTGTTGCTCTGTACCGCCATCAGTGACATCAAAGTGGGCTAAGTCTCTCGTGTGTGTGTGTGTGTGTGTGTGTGTGTGTGTGTGTGTGTGTGTGTGTCTACCCTCAGGGACAGGTAGCCAATATAAAAATAATAATATTAAAAATAAACAGAAAGTGAGATAGAGTTGCTTTCGGGGAGCAGATCAGGCAACCACAGTCAATCACCACTACTGTCTTTATACACTCCTTCTCCTTGCTTTATCTGCACCTTTTCTCAGAATCCACATTTTCTAATCATAGATTTGGCCACAGTAGGATTTTGCTTCCTCCAAACCACATCAATGCCAAAATAAAGCACCTTTACCTTCATAAAAGAAGGTATGCACACATGGCACCCATATATAAGCAAAACAGAGGGGGAGGAAAAATGAATAGGTTACTGTGACCAATAGGGAAAAATTTGTAAGGAGGAGTAGGTGGAAGGAGTGTAGGTGTACATGCATATATCCCTTCATCACCACATCCTATCATCACTGTTCATGTTTTATTTCTCTTTTGGCCTGGGTAACAGACAGAATCATGAACACCGGGAATACTTAGCATCTGTAACAAGCTTTTAAGCTTATCAGACAATCCCTTAATTAATCACACACATACACAAATATAACATACAAACACACAGAGAGGCTTTCAGCCCCTGCTCAGCTGTCATATCTCTGAGAACATTTAGTATACAGATATGGTATTGGGATGAGAGATTTAAATGCTGGCTAGCTGGCTGGCTGGTTGGTTGGGAGCACAGTGAAGGAAGAAAGGGCTATTCCATTTAAAACAGGATAATCTCCAGGAAGGAGAAAAGGCAGCAAGGAGATTAGGTACACACACAGTAGTAATGCTCCAGCATAAGAACACTTAACTCATTTGCATGTAAAACAGTGGAGAGATGTAACGAGGTAGGGATGGAATGAAGAGAATGAGTGGGACAAAAGCATGTGCGAGTTTGTGTGAGTGTGCTTACATGTGTATGAATAAATGTATGTTTCTGTTTGGGCATGTGAGTGAGCCAATGTGAGCACTCACAGATGTGTTTGAACCTGATAAGGCCTGATGAATGAGCGGCGATTTGCAGCTGTTCCTCAACCATAAAGAGATGGTGAATGAGGGTACGTTTACTATTGCGGCACTAAGAATACACAAGGAGGCTTAGAGAGCGAGCAAAGACAGCCTAATGCACCAGTACTGTTAAGGGCTTAAGAGGTATAGTTAGGGTTTAAACTAAGCACTGGTGTACATAAACACTTACATGTACACACAAGCACACAACCCTAAATATGACCTATAAACACCAAGCCTTTCATTTACACATTATATCCACTGGGGAAAATATGTGGTGTCTAGATTTAAGAGTCTCACAGACACACATGTACACAGATCCACTGTTTGGACATTTGTTGGTGGCAAAAGGTGTGGGAGAAAAGAGGAGAAATGGCTGCATCCAAAAATGGAATATATAAAAGATAACAGAAGGAAAGAATAGTTTGATATTTTTCCAGCTCTTTCTACAGCATTAGGGACCCTTGCATTAACCTGCTTCTTTTTCTGCAGCTCCAGTCTGAACAATGCATGATTTATAAACAAGTCATGCTACTGTGAGCTATGCTAATACAAACATACACACAGATTTTTGTACACTCAGAGAACTTAAAAAACTGATACACACAAAGTTGTCAAAGCTAATACTAATTTAGTACTATCGCAGAAGTGTACACAAACACTTATGGCTTAATAAAGTGTGTCCATTGCTCATTTAGTCATCCAAGTACTTTATTAGTACATATTTTAAATAGTCTCAGGAGACTGCAGCTCTGGGTCTTCAAATCTCATAAACTGTGTTCTAAAACTCTGAATAAATAAAACCATGCACACAAGTTAACACACACAGAGCTGTGCACAAATGTTTCCTGGCTGTGACCTAGGCAAAACCAACAGTGGAAAAAAAAACCTTTCTAGATGTGTTTAAAAAAAAAAAAAAAAAAAAGAAGTATAATTTCTGGTTTT
>NC_090206.1:15505580-15725580 GCF_033026475.1 Channa argus
AGGCTCACATTGTGGTTGTAAATACAGTTTTAAAGGTCAGTCAGCGTCCAATGAGATTCGATTCAAACAAACAAAAGAGTTTTTAGGGAATTTACTGAGAAACAGCAGGAATTATAGAGGTTTTTGCAGTCGGTATCACCTGTATTTGCAGTCTTCTTGTCATTAAATACTATTTCTGCAAGTGTAACCAACATGTCCTTGCTGATGTTAATATCCTGTTGCAGTTTATCTCAGCAGAATCTTTATCATATACAGAATTCATTGTTGAGCCACTGTCTGTGTGTAACCTATTTTTTCTGCAGTACAATGAAATGAAATTGCAGCTAGAGACAGAAACAGGGGGAACTGAATGTCAGTACAAGCAACAATCCTCTGGCAAATTGTTAAACATGTTTACTGAGCATTTAGAGTAAATATTGCACAGTAAGGCCACCAGACAACATGGGAGCAAACACGTTTTAGATTAATGTTTGTGCTGTCAGGTTCCAACAGAAAAGAACTTGCATAAGCCTTGCACAGTAGTGTTGCTGGTCGTAAACAAAGAGGTCAACAGCTTCTTTCTCTTAAGCTCAAGTGATCACACCCCAACAGCCCACATGTAGATTTTTAGGTGAAGTGGAATCATTATTTAGTAAGAGTAAATGTCTCAAACCCAAGTTGCTTAAAAAGCCACGTCAAGTCATTTGCTGCTAAACCAAATGCAATTTATAGAAAGTAAGGGGGAAGATTCTGGGGGGGTTTCAGGTGCTCATGCCTGTCATCTAAAGTATGCATAAAGTCTCCTTTTACTGCTTCTGCACTGCATGTTAATATTTCCTTATTGATGCTTCTATTCTTATATTTACATATGAAGGCGGCTGCAGCTCAGTTGGTAAGGCAGTCATCCACGGACCACAGGGTCAGTGGCTCGATCCCCGGTCCCGGCTATATGTTGAAGTGGCTTTGGGCAAGACGCTGAACCCCCAACAGCCCAATTCCCTCCCCAGCTCTGCAGTGCCGGTCCAAGCTCGATAGAAATTGTAGTAAAATTCTTATATTTACCTGTGAAAATTATAGGTAAATAATTTACTTGACATGTGCTTTTATGAATTATGAATGGAAATGATTACTGGATCATTCACTGGACAGTTCTATCTTGAAACAGCGATTCGTATTTTACTGTAGTAGATTCCACTAATATAGTTATGTTATGGTTTACTCGAAAGCACAAGACAAAGTAATCAATATATAACCATAACTGAGCAGGTGTCTCCTACATTTGACCCTTGCTTACATCCACGAAGTGTAACAAATAAACGTGTAATTCAATCTTCATATGGCATGCAGCATCACATAACCTCTGTAAATGCTCCTAGTTCTTTTTGTTTATGTTAATGAGTGCTGCACAGTTCCCAGCATGCATTGCTCCATACTATCTCTCCATTTCTGTGTATTTCTTTTCTATAGGATACTCACTATTTCTTTTCATCCTTCTTGCATCCTGCATCTCTTAACCCTCCCTTCTACCTCTAGCTGTCCTCTACCTCTCCTCTTTCATCTGCTGCTATAATCAACCATCTGATCACAGGCCCAGGAGGACAAGGGATAATGGGATTAGGCCTGTACATGTTTACACATTCTAATTTACATTGAGCTTTCCCTGTCTTTCTCTGTCTGACCTATATTTCACCATATCCCTCCTCCGTATTTTTGTTTTTTATGCTTCCCGTCTCCCTCTCAAGCTTTCTACCTTGCTGTTGCCTGCCTTTTACTGCAGTAGCACCATTGATACACACACTTTGTTTAAACAAGTAAATAACCGGGAATGTTATCCAGTCAACACCAGTGAGATTTTAATTCCACGACTGCAGTGTCAGGTCTAATTATTTCCATTCAGCTGACAGTGTCATATGTAATCTGTCATTCTCGTTGTTTCTCATTGCTTGTTTTGCAGGGGTTGCTTTAGTGTTCTGGTCCAGTATGAGAGAGGTGTGTGTGTGTGTATGTGTGTGTATGTGTGCGTGCATGGGCCTGCATATGCTCCTTTGTGTAAACACACTAAATACAATGACTGCTTATCATTTTGAGTAATTCTACAGTAATCTGTTTTAAAATCTCATTGTATCTTATCTGGTAATTTGACAACCACTCACTTTTTACACAGTGCAGCTATCCAAATGAGGAAAATGTTATGGGGCTTACAGGCAATGCAATGTGCAGAATCCTAGGTTTTAGCAGCCAGTACTTGAGGTGACGCATAAGGTGTTTGCCATAAGGAGAAAAAAGTTATAAGTGCTTTGCAGAAGGGCCCCATTGATCCACTATGATAGAGATAAGGTGAGTGAGCCAGTTCCAAATGCCTCTAATCCTAAATGACAGCCATGTTACCCAGGGGATGCAAGATACTCATTTTATATAATTGGCCATATCTGCACAATTGACCAATACTAAGAAGCACTCTAATTTGGAATGTCTTTTCGAGGCCTAATCCATGATCCAAATGTAATTTAACATCTTATTCCACTGATCTAAACCTGCTCTCTCTTTCTTGCCTCACGAATGGGTTGTTTTCTGTACATTTCTCACACTCTTTTAAACTTTATAATTGTCAACATCACATCTGCAGTTCTCTAGGTAACTATAAAGTAAAATATATAAAGTATTTTTAAAATATTAATGGCTTTGTGACAGACATGAGCAGAGGAGTAATGTAGCAACAGTTTGGGACCAACTAACTATTAGAAAGTAATGTACTGTATATGTGTCCCAGTTGAGCTGTATTTAAAACTAACTGCAACACACACAAACAAGCCATCTTCAGTCTTGTGGAAAACCTCTGCTTCAGTATCTGTGATATGGTCTGGTGCCACCAGGCCACCAGTATTATGGTAAAACTAAACTCGTGATCCTACAGATTCTGACAGCTGACAACGTGCTGTGTGCTCCCAAGCCGGGCAGCTATTTGAGCAGAAAACACAGACACAACATTATGGAGAGAAGTGTTTAAAGCTGGATTTGACTCCAGGTTGCTTGTAAAGGTTTAAAATGGCTGTGTGTATGTGAAAGCTTGTCACATGAACTCACTTAAGTGTGAACTAGTGTCATGAAACAGCGGACTTGAAAGATGATGCCTGTTGTCGCAAAAGGTTACTGTTGTGTGTGCTGCTAATTATTGTAGGTTTATTTATAACCACTGTAATTATGACTAATTGTGTTGGGGGGCTATGAAGGTTATATATGTTTTAAATTGTATTAGAAAGTTTAGGCAGTGATGCTGTAAAGGTCTGTTACTGTTAGAATGATTGTTTGGTTTGAATATACACTGATCACTCCTAACATTAGCACCGTGTTTTAAATTAAAACAAATGAAAATATTACAATACCACCTCTGCACACAGTGTATCACATTTTGCTGTGTTTAGGGCTGTGGAGCTGCAGAGTGACCATGCTGACCCACGTCATTCGTGACTTTATTCAGACCACCATTATTAATGTTGTGGCTGATCAGTGTATTATAGTCTTTGACTATTGAAAAAAAATATTAAATAAAAAAAAAATGGGATTGACAAAAATGACAAGACAAATAGTCTTGTCATTTTTTATTTAATATTTTTTCTTCTATGTTTCAGTACTATCAAACGGTAGTAGTCACTCCTGGGGTTTGGCTCTATGTTTGTGAACAGCTTGAGTTTGGCTCCAGCTTGTCTTGGTGTGGAGCCAGAGGGTGAAGGAGGCAAATGTGACTATGATAAGAAAGTCTGCCCATTCCCAGTGCTGAGCACATATACATACACATGCACGCAGACACACACAGACATGCATGCAAATCCCTTATGAGGCCAATATGGCTCAGGAGGTAGCGCGGTAGTCCACCATTCCCACAGTTGTTGTTTTGATCCCCAGCTCCTCTGGTCACATGTCAAAGTGTCCTTGAGCAAGACACTGAACCACAACTTAGTTGTTCCCGGTGAGCTTTGGCCAGCTGCATAGCAGCTCCCCATTCGGTGTTTGAGTGTGCTTGTTTTTGTGAGTGTGAATGCGTGAATGAGAAGCAGTGAGACTGAGTACCACTAGGTAGAATGGTGCAATGTAAGTGCAGACCATTTACCAGTATTATGTCATCAGACAGGGGTCAGAATGTAACTTGTTTGGTTTAGACCACCAAATGATCTGAGCTGTTCACTATCTAAATACAGTATATGCATCATTACACAGTTCAACATCCCTTCATTTTCTATGTTAAAGTAAGCTATAATCTAAGCATTTAGTAATTCTGTTTAAACAATACACCTGTACAGCAAATAGTTATATACACTTATGTTTTAGTAACTGACCAGTTCGTGTAATGGTGACTTTGTGGCCTTCAAAGAATCAAGTTTGAACATATTCTGTACAGATAACAGATAATATAATACTTGCACCCTGACTTTATTGGCAAACAATCTGAGATTTGAGCCCCTGTGAAGCTAATAGGCAGCTGTTGGAGCGATGCTACACCGCAACAACACGTTACTTTATTTAGCCTCCAGGAAAGTTATCAAAAGGGAAAAGGGATGGCCAGGAAGTGTCACCTTTGACAGAATTTAAATATGTGTTATACATAACTTGTTTGAAACATGCAGCTGTTATTGTTCAGTGTTGTGGGATTTCTTGTATATTTGTTGCTAAATGTAAGTGAGACAGCTTGAAATGTTCACAGTACTGTATGACATCTCCATTCTTTCTCCCCAGGCTAACAAAGGGCAATTGTAATAAAAAAAAAAATTATGAGTTACAAGCCAGTAAATTTGGAGTGAAAGAAAAGCATATATATTAGCGCAACCGCAATAGAAAGAAATGCGTGCAGGCACAGAATACCGAACAACAACCCTCTCTTGATGTTTTTGCACTCGGCCAAAAACTTCCTATGTTCTGAAGGGAACAAAGGTTTTTTTTAAGTCTCTGCAGTGAGCATTTTCCCCCAATCACTTCATGGTGCTGCAGTACACAGACAGACTGAGCTGTACAATAAGTCCCTGATGAGCTGTGGGCTGAGGGGTGGGAGAGGAAAGAGGAAAAGAGGAGCTGATGCATTTCCTCTGGACACACACCGTTTGGTGGTGTTGGTGATTTGACCTGCAAGTGTGCACTTCTAAGTGCACGATAGTATGTATGTGTGTATGTTAGAAACACACACACACAGTCACATACAAATGTTAAGTACTGGCACTGATGATAATTTGATATGTAATATGCCCCATGCCTGGGCCACAGTAACACAACAGAGAGGCCAAGTCTCCAGTGGTCAGTGTGTTTACTGTCTACAACAGCCTCAGCCCTCCAGCCTGTCCTCATTCTGTCACTGGCCCTCTTGTCTTTCATAAGTATTCATCACACTTTTCATTGTGTTTTGTTTTCTAAAGCATCTCTCTTTTTTTTATTTTATTTCAATTCTCTATTTAGTGATTCAGTTCACATTTGCCCTGCAAGTACAGTGATATCAATGAAAACAATGTCACAGCAAAGTGGCAAAGTAAAAACTTTTTTTTTATTTAAAAATTATTTTAGGTGTCCTGACAATTGAACCTATTCCATACAGACTTAATATTCCCGAAGTATATGCAACGCGAACTTCATTCAGACAGGGAAACAATCTTAGTCAGCCAGTTCACATTGAACTGACTGGGTTATTATATACAGTAAATGTAGATTATGTAGAGAGATGAATTCTGGGCATTTTTCTGTCTTTCCTCATTTGCTTCAAAAGAAGCAGCTAACTCAAGCAGGGAGGAGTGACAATTACAACTTCCCCTTAAGGGAATGTGGATTTGAAGCCTACAGGTTGCTGAGAGGTACAGCAGCAAGTGACAGTGAAAAGCATTTCTTTCAGCACCAAGCAGTGTGGAAGCAGGCTGACACACAAATCTATAACCAAATGGGAGAATTGGAAATGCATCATATGCTTCTAATGGCAGACACAAGTTGACTACCTGAAGTGGTTCGCAGACTTTAATTTATCAGTGAAATTCTAAGACTGTAATCAATTTGCTATTTCAGTTTTTTAAGCATATGTGAGTATGATCAAGCAGCAAAAGACCATCGGTAGCTCAAGGTAGGTAGAGACCATGGTGTCTGAAGAAAATTAAATTGACTCATTTTAAAATGCCAGCAACAATACTGTCACCAATCACATCACTGGATCAAACATACATTAGTACCACCCAGCCCACAAATGGCTGACTTCAGAGGAGCCGACTGCCAGTCACAAAATTCAGATGTCCATGTGGTCAGTTAGGGTATCTTTATAAAGATGGGGCTGATGGATGCCTGGGGCTGGATCCAGGCTAAGTCTGGGCAGTCAATCAGCCAACCATTCTGTCTGGCTCAATAAGTAAAAGACCTATTAAAATCCAAAATACCCTCGCTGGGAATTAAAGTTTGATATTCACTTGCTCTAACCATGTGCTCGAGAAAAAGTGTTCTTGTAATGAATTTTAATCACACACAGCAAATATTTGAGAATTCAATGTAGAGAAAAACAGCTGCTATGTGCCATATTAGGAAAAACTGAATTCAAATTTAAAGCAAAGTGTTTAGAAAGCTAGACACACTCTTGGAGTTGGCATACAGTTTGTGTTGATTGGACTGACTACCCGTTAGGCTGATAACATCACCTTGGCTTCTCAGTGACAAGATTTTCCGGTATCTTGGTGGAAAACTAAACATAGCAGCAGGCAGATGACAGGCAGACTCGACCATACAGTGCAGAGCGATACAGCCAGACGAAGCAGGCTCTCAGACGATTTGTGGTGGCTCTTGTTGACAGTTGTAAAGCACACCTGCTTGTCAGGCCACACCTCGTCTGGCACTGTTTGCCCACAGCCGCTTACTGTGTTACACCTTCACTGATTTGTCCTAACCCTAACTCCGGCCTGAAAAAACTTTACTGACAGTTATTGTATTTAAAATGTCACTCTACACTCTGTAGAGTGGCAGTTACATCTGTATAACATTACTATGTCAATTTTTTTCCTGTTATGAGCCACCATACAGAGCATGTGGCCCTCATGTAGGAACCGGTGCAGTGGGAAGAAATTGTATTACAAGCTGTGTTTTTGTCAGACTGGTGCAGGACTGGCTGGGTGAGAGCAGCAACAACATGCTAGAGCCGTCTGCTGGAAATCCCTGCAAAACCTCCTCACCTCTGCTGTTTCCAAGCGCACACACACACAAACAGGCACCAAAGCAGCACAACACACACCTGCAGCCAAAGACAGCACAGGCAGCAATTCGCTGATATGTTTGCAATAGGTCTCTATTATGTGTCAGATGTGAGATGTATTAACTGCCATTAAGCACAGAATAATTTGTGTTCTAGTATTACAGACACACGCATTCTTTGCCATGTTCAGACATGCAATCATGTAATTAATCCAAGAAATCAAAGTGGGAAATAGCTATTCTAATAAACCACTTTTGGCCATAATTAAATTTAACAAAATTCTCCCTGCCGCCTTTGGGCCTTTAAGCAATTGAACATGATATTACCTCCTTGTTTTACTTACTGACAGAAGGACTTTTAATTTCTACCACTTTATTACCCAGGATTGCATCAGTTTCCCGAATAAGAACATGAAGAGTGATTAATTTATTCTTCATCCAGGTCGAACAAATGCTGTCATCTCTTATAATATCAATTAAAGTTTGGGACCTAACTGGGCAGGAGCACCGGTTGCTAAGGTAACGAATTCGCTTCATTGCATATTTGCCATAGCTGTTGTCTCCCCGTTTATCATCGGTTTGAAATCTGATTACATGAGTTAGTGTGAGGTGTTGGAGTTACAGTTACAGCTCTGCTCAGCTGGACGCTCTGCAGCCTCTGGGTTTTGCTTTTTGTATTATAAGGGTAGGAGGAGCCGCTTTCCTGTGATTGTCTGGCCTCTCTCTCTCTGTCTCTGTGTCTCGCTCTCTCTCTGTCTCTCTCGCTGTCGCTCTCAGTGTATCTCTCCCTCTCTCGTATTTCCAAAGTTGAATATTCCACTTGCCTTGGAGCTGTCGCCAGCGGAGCAGTGCAGCTCACTGACTCAACGCACCGGGCTGGTATTTTTGCGCTGCGCTGCCGTGGAGCACATTTGGGGTGAAAGAGCCCGAGCTCGGTTCGACCCTCTCTCTCTCTCTCTCTCTCTCTCTCTCTCTCTCTCTCTCTCGCTCCCCTTTTTGTCTTTCTCCCAACTTCATCTCTGGCTACTTCCAAGATGACTGAAGAAAAGAGGCATGTAAAGCTGGTAGGTGTCTGAAACCCCTCCCCTACTCGCTGAGAGGTGTCTGGCTCCGAAGGGCTCAGGTTTGTGGCGGCGCTCAGAGAGAAGCGGCGGGTATTTTTCTCCAGTATACATTTGGGATTTTTATTTTATTTATTTTTTATGTGTTCGCCTTGAGCTTTCTCTTGAATGGACTCGATTCAAACGTGCACGAACATGTCTGAGGTAGGCTGCTGGTATAACGTTCAAACTTAGACACTTGGCGCTTTATGGAGAGAGTTCCTGGTGTTTGTGGAAAATATTGTAGTCACGTGTGGAGAAACAACTGAAACATGATGCTGAATATGCAAAATAATGTCCGGTGAGTAGAGTGAAAACCCCAGTAACTGCCATAAGACCACCGGATGGCCACGGACCACAGTTTGGGTTTCCCCGCATTGTTGTTGTTAGACTGACTGACTGAGCAGAGACCCATGTGTTGCTCATGTGGAACATTTGTCACAGACACGAGTAACCCTCTGCCTACTTCAGGGCTGTTACGGGCTCAGATGGGGAGCTGCAGGCTTTTTGCGACTTGAATGTCAGACGGTTTGCTTATTTGCGTTTTGTCCGGGAATACATAAATGTCCTTATGGCGATGTCATGCTGTCCATCATGGTCCGTGGTATTATTTCAAACAAAAAACCTAACTCTTTTAAATACAGCTCTTATTAGGAGTCCCAGTGTAATTTTTTATATTCAATGTATTTTTAATTTTAAAATATTAATTTGTTCTTTAGTTTCAGTTCTTTAAGGTTTTCCCTTCATGATTTCAGCTGATGCGGCATAATGAAGACTATTTTGAAAAGCTAACACAAATCTGCCACTGGCTAATGCTGAAGAGAGCCAGTGCCCCGGAATAAATATCCTGTCAAATTACAGTGAAATGCATAAAGTTGTCAGGAAAGTGTTGAAGTGTCACCACACACAGTGTAATTCATCTGGTGCAGTGCTGAATGCCAAACATTGAACTCAGCTGAGTCCCGACGATCCTGCTGAGCTCAGCTGACAGTATGAAGGAATGTGTCTGTCGATGGGCTGCTGTGAATACCTCTGTATGTTGTTTCGAGTGCTTGGTAGGAAACAGGAAAGGTCAACACGGGTGTTTTGACACAAATGTCCGTCAGGCTTAAGTACATTTTTAGGACTGTGCTGCTTTCCATTTGGCTTCATTTAAATCAATGAGTCTTGATTGGATGAATTGAAGAACCAGTTTTCAGACTAATATGCTTCTTCCTGCCTATTTCCCTGTCTGGCACTGCCAGCTGTATAAGTGAGGCAAATGGGTAAAAGCACAAACCCAATCAACCCTGTGCGTGTCCTACAGCTGCACTGTAGCAGTAGTTTACCCGGAGCTGCCCTGCCTCCTACTGTTATCCAACATGGCTCATCAGGCCGATTACACATCGGCACACTCATGTATGCCTCCATCTCAAATAGACAAGAACAGATTCAATGCTCTAGGCTGCCACTTATACCTTTGAAAGGTTTACATTGTTGTTCCTGACTGTCTTTAGAATGATTTCTTGATTTATCCATGCATCAATTATTTGTCGCCTTAGTCCCTTCTGTATTTCAAGCCTGAGTCTGTCCTTATGGTGGATGCTGTTTCCTGATATTCCTCCAAGGCACATTACAAAGTTCATCGTTCTGTGCTTGCTTTACCTGCTGATCACTTATTTTGAGGCCTTTTGTGAACAAAGTCTCAGCACTTTACCCCAGCAGTGGGATTAAGATAATGTGGTGGCTTTTAAGTGTCATTGTTATCAAATATCATTGGTCATTAAAACAAAATAAATTTTTTTCACATGCCTTGACAGTTACAGTTTTAGTTGCTAAAGCCTTGGCACTGACACCGTCACACAAGACTTCAGAAAATTTGTGACCAAAATCGTTCTCTTTTTTGCACAACTGTAAAAATGGAACTGGAAATAAATACTGATCATGATAATACCACTTTAAGGTGTGGTAGAGCATTGGGTTGGGATGCATAAGGCCGCGGGTTCAAATCCCACCCCATCAGGTGTGGCCCTGCCGAATAATTTGCATAAAAACTTATGCCAAAATCAATGTGCGGAACACGTTTCACTGTGCCGACCCCTAAAGGGACAAGCCAAAAGCCGTTGATCATAATGATATGACTTTGATTTTTTTCGTGCAGTACCTGTAACAACCTGAGCATATGAGGTTTTTAATAATATACACACCAATTCACTAAGTAGAAAAAAACTGTGGCAGACATGTTATTGGCTTGATTTTGTCCCTCCTTGGCATAGTGCAGATTGTCTATAAATATATATCTGATTGCTCTGATGCCATTTTTGATTAAGTGACTAGTTTAACTGATTTATCAATGTCTGAAAGTACTTATCATAAATCATAAATTATACAGTGTTCCTCACCTATACTACAGTCCTCAAAGGTCCTTGAAGACTTTTAAATAATGCCTAGAGTTCAGCAGCTTAAAAATAAGCCCAGGCAGGTAGAGCCCTTTTTTTCATCCTCATTTTAGAGGCGACGTAAGCCATACATTTAATTCCAAATGGCATTGAAAGGTGTTTAAAGTCTTCCATTTGCCTTGATGAAACTTTAAAACAACCTGACACTCCAACACCATAGTGTGCGTGCATATCTTGTGTAGTGAGGTGGTTGGATTCATGCAACTAAGGCACATACTAGGAGAAGCCATGAATTTGCACCCCTGATGTTTTAAAATCCCTGCCCTCTGCTCCACGTCTTACCATTCGTCACAGTGTTCCAGCTTTCTGCAGAAAAACATATCACACCAAGTCCACTAATTCTTCATAATGGTTTAAATAAATCTCCTCCACAACCAGAAACAGTCTCTTTTATAAACCTACTGAGTTTTTACCCCCGGCCATATTGTTTGTGCACATAAGGGTAGTAAATGGGCTAAGGAGACCCTTCAGAATTGACAAATGTTGGGCCTGAATCAGTCACAGAAAGTATACACTGTTAGTCTTCAGTCTTTGTGGTGGGATGCATTGTTGTTCTTGTTGTCTGTTTTATTAGAGTAGTAAAATCCAAGAGGACATCCTTTTATGGTGGGTGCAAAAATGATGTGCTGGGAGCGATAAACCCTGAATCTTCTTCAGGGTGACCTGAACAGAACAGCTGTCAGTGTAGGTGTACAGACAGAATGATCTTTGTATCATAAATACATAAATACAGCAATACCACATAAGGTTCATATTAACTGCAAGAGTAGGCACAAGAAGATATCGTGGCTATATATATTAAATAGGAAGTGTCAAAACAGGTAGGACAGTAGTTAGATTCCTTGGCTCCAACTAGTCACTTTTAAAATATACAGCACTTCTCATCCTCTGTCAATAGTAAACTTCCTACAATGGACTGAGAAATGCATCACAGATTACTGCAAATAACTGGTAACCAAGTTCAGCCTGTGTGACAGACAACATACAGTAACTGTGTCCACTCGGATAAATTTAGTTTGGAGTAAAATACTTGTTATTCTAGCCACAGTTATAATGAGTACAGTTTACCTGAAATTATGCATGAAACGCATGTGAAAGCAGTAGTAATTAATAATGTAACATCCATAAACTGAATGAAAACAGGATGCCAAGTCTTGATATGGAGCATTCGTTAACAGAGAAAATGGTTTTTAGGTTATATAGAGCTGATCAAGGGAATAAAAGTGGGAGTTGAAGCAGACATAGCATGGATAGATGTATGGTGTGACAGATGGCCTCTTGTTTTTGTCTCCAGACTCATTTGATCTCTTCATTTCACTGAGTGCAACGTAGGTTCCTGCCAAGAAAGGCATAGCCTATGCTCCTGCACTGCATGTAGATTAGTAAAGAGTAGAGCCGCACAGCACAAACGTTCTGAAACATAGATGTACTGTTTGAACGCTGTTTTAGATTGGAACTAGTTGCACTGGTCACATGCTATGCAACACTATCTAATTGAAAATAAGGTGCAGCAAATACAGTTTTGATAATATTGACCCAATAGTGACTGTTTGATTTTGTATTAATTAAACCTTTACAGCAGTCCAGCAGTATAAACAGCAGTATAAAGCCCTATATACTCGGTATTAGTCTTCTAAAGCCACCCTATAAGGTTTAGTGTGCTTGGTCTGGCAGGAATCAATAGACTTGCTTTGTCTAAATACATCAGACACTAAATTACTTTGCATTCACTTTGGTCAGTATTTAACCACTCCTGTTTCTCTAAATTGATCCTCTGTGGATGTTTTCCAGACTAAAATCTCAGGGTAGGAATTGAGCTTGGCTGGCTTCTGCAAGGCAACTAAGCTGTATGCATGTTGTGAACAAAGGTGAACCGTGGGCTTTTCTTGTGAGGGGAACTTTGTTACGTAAAACCAGTCATATTATCATACTGTAGAACATAGGTTCCTCATAAATGCAAAACCTACTGCACGTTAAGCCATATTCTAAATGCTGTCTTCTGGCCCAAGAATTAACTAAGAGAAATTAATTACCTGTTTGGTGGCCTGAGTAGCTCAAATCATAACTGCCTGTCTGTGGCAGAGAATGTGGTCATGGCCAGTGAACTTCACTAAGCCAACAGAGCCTTGGGCTTCAGTTTGGGACTGAAGGACTCACTTATTCCAAATTCAACAACCCACTGACCTGTGAAAGAGAAATGCAGTTTGCAAACTAATTATCTTAAAAACAATAACAAAAATGTACTCAAATAATGAAAGGAAGATCAGTATTGCTACATATTATTTCATTTCTAACTTTGCATTTCTCCTTCTTCTGGCAATTTCTTTTCTTACCCTACATTTCTTTTTCTGTTTCACTGTCTCATCTAATAGAAATGCGAAGCTTTGTACTTGGCATTAATAATGATTAGGGATGAGGTTTGATACTGGATTCTATTTTGTATCTGGATCTTGACTTGATAAGATACCCACAATTCTTAAGCTTCGTTGCTAATATATGCAGTAGCTCCTTATTAAATTTTTATTCTAATCCTCTTATTAGTTTACTCTCTTTTGACTCTCTATCTCTAACACAGGCACAGAAAAAGCGTGCTGTATGTAAACACATGATAGCTCAGCAACGTGGAAGAACGTGTCTTGACATATTCCAAAGTCAATGAAATCACTACATCAGTTGAAGCAAAACATGACAAAAAGGAGGAGGACAAGTCCATTGTTTTAATTTCTATTGTCCGACACCTTGATGTAATATTTCATTATATGAAAAGCTTAGCTTAACCTCGGCCTACTACCAGTGCAAAGTAACAATGAATTTGCCTTCAGGTACCATTAAGTGCACTGTGCATGCAAAATTCTAGCAATTTATTTAATTGGTATTTACTGAATGAATTTTCACTGTGTTTAGCTTCTATGGTTTCTGTAGCTGAATTCCAGCTACAATGATTCCGGTTAGAGAAGTGGGCGTGGAGCTGGATTCAGATTCAGTAATTTTGCTAATGAACCTCATCCCCAAATGCCACACAAACAAGTCCTGTACATATGGATAACAGATTAAAGATTACATACATGTGCAGCAGATACCAAGCTTTGCTCCACAGCTCCTTCACAGTAACAGGTGAATTGTGGTTTGGATACTATTACATAACATCAGCTTGCACAGTGGAATTGCATAATTCAGAAAAGATCAAACCTTTGACAACAATTGCAGATCATTAAACAACTTTATTGTTATATGACCAGAGCATTTTGGCCCTTATCTGGGTCTGTTAAAAGCACAGAGTAAGAAGTAAAATGAAAAGGTAAAATGAAAAGCTACAAACATATGGAGCCAGTCAGAAACATTTACATTGGTGGGTGGTCATGTGGTTGTGTGATTTTGGACCAATCATCCTCTCAAGTTGGCACAGAGGCAAGGAGTGTGTCTCGTGATTGATACGCGTGATCAAGATTAGTTTAGTAGGTAAAAGAAGTCTGACAAATATGACGTGCTGCATAATTCAACAACGAATGAATATTAATATCTGCAAATAATTAGATACCAAGGTGATGTAGGAATAAGCTTTAAAGGGGAAAGCAGATATGGCTTCTGAAGTTTCACTAAAACAGATACTAAAGTGATTTCATTTGTCTCCCTGACTGCCAAAAGTTCTTAGAAATTCTAAACAATGTCTGATGATCAGACAAGTGTAGGTTCCTTTCTTCTTCTAAATCACTGCCACGAGAAATTGGACAGCTTGAACCTAAACAACCAAATAAAATACAGTCAAAGCCTGTTGCTCTAAAAAAACCTGAAACATTTGGGTCCTAAATCCTAAGAATCCACCCAGACAGGAAGTAGGAGAAGGCCTCTCTGTCTAACTGAAGCAGCTGAGCTGGGGAGGGGGCCAGCCTCATCATACTAGTTAACAGCCAGGAGCCTGTGTTGCCTCCTACAGCAATGCACGTGTTTCCCATGATCTCACCCGCTGGCACAGGCTTGGGATCAGGCCCAGCTCTGCAGTTGTGGTGGCAGCCTCTCAGTTGGGCGGAGTGCATTACACCTCCTCTCTCCGGAAAAAAAAAGGAGTGGAGTTATGCCCATGAGGTGTTATGATGACTCTCCATGTGTAGGTAAACATTATGGTAGGTGAACATAGTTTTAGCAAATTTTCTGGTTAATAGTTATTAATTTTCAACTTTCATTGATTATATGCGGATGAAAGATATACAAAATTAAACCCACCAGTATGTTTCACCTGTCACTGCTTAAGAATATTTCTGACTACTGCAGAAACCTGTTACCAATTCTTCCTGCCTTTATTTCTGGCCCATTGAACAGAGCCGTGTAGCTTGCTATAATGAACACCTCCACTCATCACACTAATGTCAGCACAGGCCAGGATGCAGTTGCGATAAAAAATTCAGGGATCAGGCATAGAAAGCACAGGCAGAAAGAAAGAGAAATAACTATAAAGACACAGATTGAGAGGGTAGGTGTAAACAGGAGGAGGCGTGAAAAAAGATTTTTGAGCTTCAAGGATGTAGGATTCTGGGGAGGGTTAATAGCTACACAGAGCAGTGAGCAAAAAAAAAAAAAAAGTCATGGGGGTACAGGAGGAAAAAGAAAGAGTTCATTCCCTGACTGACTCATACACACATAGAGACACATGCATACTTTCATCACGCACACTCGTCCGCCCACCAGGCATTTTATTAAGGGAACACGTTTTATCTAAAAGCAGCTCTCTCTTTCTGGTTGATAGCTTAGTTACAGTGATCTCTAGGAATTTCTTATATTTTCCTGCTAAACATGTATCATCTCTTATTGTTTGCCAGAGGTTGTGTTATAAGTCCATTAGTTTCTGCTGAAGTTGACCACTTTGTGCAGACCGGTCATTAGTAAGACTAGGAGTTCATAAACCTGCCTCCAGAAAAAAAAGCTTTTCTTTTTCGCTCTCTAAGTCTTCAGATTAGTTCAATATTGATAGAGCAGTAGGCATTGTTAACCTTCACAATTATGCTCTTTGGTTTTGCACCTCCCTGGGGATCAGCTATTTTTAAAATGTTGGCAATGGGCAGCTATTGTTTAACTAACAACCTATTGATTTGTGTCGGCTTTGGTTTGCAGAGCTGTATTGGGTGGGAGGGTGGGGGTGGGAGGAATTGTTGTTGCTCAGTTCACAAACGAATTATTCAAAATGTTTTCAGAGAGTATGTGAACACTAACCACATAGGTTAATGCAGCTTTTCTTCTATAGGCTTTCACATTAGATTTGTTGGTATTTTTATGTTTGAGGGTTTGTGTATTGTTTGAAGCTATTGTATCTAACTTTGTTCAAATATATTTTCCAACACACATCTTTTTGTGAGGAGATGCAGTAAAAGGCTTCAGTGATCTCGACTCATTGAACAGCTCTGCTAGCAGTTCAGAGGTGTTGCCTTCCAACCTGTTTGAGCTGACTGATCCTTCTAAAAACATTTTTTAATTCTGTCTGACTAAAGGACTAATACATAAGGCAGACCCAGGAGAGGGAGGGCAGAGTGGAGAGAAGTGCTGAACCTCTTTGCTAAATATTACATTGCCATATGCAACTAAGCTGTGAATGCAAATACATTTTGCTGGAAATCATAAATGCAACCAGATTTTACATTTTCTATTAATATAATGACGATAACATTTAACAGAAATGGCAAGTCGCAAAGATGTTTACACTGTCCATGTCAATAATATGTTTGCAGAAATCACATTTTTCCCCACTGAAATATAAAATCTTGTAGTAAAACATTTGTCTGACTACAGCGTTATTATTTGTTTTATTATGGATGTGTCAGCATTCACAGCAGTTGGTTAGGCTTAGGGAAGGAATGAGCTGTGTCTTCATAGAGAGAAGTTGCAATATCACGTTCATTTAGTGCTTTTTTAAAAATTTAAATCCAATCACACACAGAAATCTTAAGTCCAACTTGGGTCTGTGGTAGGAAAGTCATGCCCAACATGATCTCATAAGCAACCCTTGGAAACTTCCTACTAAATGTGGTGTTTCATTTAATAAAAAATAACTTGTATCAGAATCAATGATTCTCTGAATGTGTTCGCTTCAAAAATGTAATCACATTTGCCATTAAGTTATATACTGTCGTAATGTAATATTTAGGGGGAGGGGATGAAAGTGGACTGATGTTCCCATGTTACTACTGGCTTGATTTCCAAATGTTGTGTATTGTAGCTTAATAAGATGATTTCAGTTGGCATTTTTTTCATCATGTGTACATCATCGTGTGTGTGGCATTAGCCTACCTGTGTATTAACAACACAAACAGGTCATTTATGGGCAGAAAGTCTTAGTGGAAGAGAAAAAAGGACAAATGTGAGAAATCATAGCCTCAGATCGCAGGCTGATAGACTGTGATCATACCTCAAATTACTCATCATTGGGCATCTCTTCTTACTGTGATTTCAGAAAACAATTCTTTTATTACAGTACATTGCCCGTGTTTTTCTTTTTGTCAGTGAAGTTGTCTGCTCCTTAAGTTTAGAGTGACTGGCACTGCAAATGAATGTTTGCACTGATTATGTGTTGCATATCATTGCGACATCATTGTTGCCGCAGCTGCAATCAGCAAGCTCAGATCTGCTTTTGGACAACTGCGTCGCGATGTGGTTACCTCTCACAGGATAAACACACTGGCAACCTACATGTCTCGTTTTATTATTCCACAAAGGGTAGAAAAAAAGCCCTCAATCCATCCAACAGCTTTCTGAGCTCATCCATTATGTCATGACACAACATGTCTTTACAATAATAGGACAATAATAACATTTCTCTTCTCAAGAAGGAAGAAATGAATGTTTATCAGTAATAAATAAAGCTTATTGAGCAAACAAACCTTGCAAACCGCTGACATTTCAATGTATTGAGCCTGCTGAGCCAATCGAGCGACAGCCAAGAAAAACAATGGCTCATGCTCTCCCCCCTTGAAGGAAATGCCAAACATTACAGTGCTGTATAAATAGAAAGGTTTGACTTTGTAGACCAGGAGAGCGAGAACGAGGACAGGAACCCCCCTCCCTGGGGTCACACCAATGGCAAGGTCTCTCACCTCTCCTCCCTTTTCCAATCATTCCCTGTTTATTGTTTTTTTTTCTCTTTTAGTTTCTCTCTCTGGGTGTGTGATTTGATCTATTTTCAAACCGATTTCTCTTGACCAACCTGGTTCTTTTTATACTCTATACTCTCTTTTATACCCTTTTTTCTTTTTTTTTTCTCTTTCCCCATCTCTCTGTCTCTCTCCCTGACACCCGGTCATCATCAATAGCCAAACAACCTACTAACACATCTAAAACACCTCCTGCTTTATTAATGTCACCAGATACTACAGTTGTAGTGGCAAATGGCTCTCCTGAATGTATTACGTGGGGGAAAGTGTGGAGACTTAGACCCAAGGTGAATTCTGTATATAGCTTAAGAAAGCTGGTGGTTAAAAGATTTTGGTCAAGCAGCCTGTTCTGGCTGCTGACAGCTCAGTGCGGTTCAGCTTATGTTAACGGTTCTAATAAATTTCTTGTCACATCTGGACCAATGCAGCCCATGTACACATATTATTAGACACACAGAGTCCGACTGTGTGCCACATAAGGTGTAACAGGGAGGCAGTGGGTGGACAGTGCTGGAACGGAAAATATTAAATCATTGATTTCATTTAGTCATTTAACACTTTCTTTCTACTTCTGTTTCTATTGAGAAAGGGTGGGTGACTGACAGAGTCGGCCCCAAAATGGGGTTAGTTGCCTTGACTGTGTGCAATGTGATTACTAATTATCCAGTCGAGACAACTCCAACAAGGCTTTTATCTGTGCTATCTTTTGTATCAGGTGAATGAATGTGTTTCCCTTGGCTGGTGGGTTGTGCAGACAGGCATTATTAAGAAACAATATGCACAAGAGGTAGCACACAAACACACGTGGACACAGGGGAACACGTTCACCGCCAAGACATTCTCCATCCAAATTCTTGTTCTCAGAAAAAGAATTCACTGCAGGTATTTTGTTTCTAAGAGATGTTTCTTAATAACCACAGCTTTTATACAAATAGTCAGACCTTAGTACTAATAAGGGCATCTGCTTCCTCTAGGGATATCAACACAAGCTCGAACAATGTCATTTCACAGTACAGTTCAGCAAACTGTTGACAAAGAAGCCGGCACCTTATGGAGCAGTTAGCCTGCTTGTTTAAAACATGCATTTCAACTTGTCAGCTGTTTTTTGCAATAGTACAAGTTTTCAGAAATACATTGTCAATCTTTGTACAGTGTGCTATTGTTTTTCTGACAGTCTTTCCAGTCTATTATAGGTATACAGAGGCCAGGAATGCAATTTCTTGCTGAAAAGATCCACTTTTCGGAAGCTGAAAGTGCTGTTTATGTGATGCATAGATTGCTTTTTCACACGATGTGGAGTAAATTTGCATATTTATAGAAAATTCCAGTAAAAGGTAAGCCGTTAACGTAGTGCTGTGCTCTTGTACACATACATACACACACACACCCTCAGATGACAATATAGAAACACTGAAGCTGAATTAGTGTCAGTGGTCAACACTAGCAGGTTTGTTTTCTGCAAAACAAGGTAATAGATTTTTTAAATTTTGCAGTGTTTGCTTTTTTTTTTTAACTCTGTCATTTTATTTTAGTGTCATCATTGTATGCAGGGGATTGTTTTTACACTAAAATGATACTTAATACGTATTTCTGTGGAGCTTAGTCATAGAAAATGATAGCAATGAAATCAAGTTGATGTTCTTGGACACGGTTCAAGGTGAGCTGGCTTTGAAAATGTCAGTATTCTTTTTGGAGGAGGGCGAACTTAGTTGTCTTAATACATTTGAGTGGCCAATTTGAGGCTGAGAGCGTATGCCTCACATTTTTAAACTGCTGGCAGTAAAGAGAGAAGGAACAAGATGGGAGGATCAAGGAAGGTATTGATTTACCTTAAACTATTAGGAAGAAGAGAAAATATTTGGACAGTGCAATGTCATGGCGCTGTCCACTCTACAGCTTGTCAAGCATGGCTGACTTTTAAGGTCAATGGTTTACACTAGCCACTGGGCTTGAAGCCTGTTTACCCATTTTCATTTTTGCTTTTGTTGACAGCGCTACACACTGTTTCCCCTCTCCTCCTCCCTCCAGCATGCTCAGCTGTGTCTAAATATCTAATAAGCTGTTCTGCCAACTTTTGATCCTGGGTTTGTTCTCACCTGGGCAAATGTACATGAATAATGGAAGTGGTTTGAAGTGAAGTAGGGGCATGGATGCTACTCAGTGTTGTGTTGAGACCTGATAAGGCTCTCCACCGCAGCAAAAGAGCCTCAGAGAGCTGATGAGACTACGTCTGACAGTATTAACTTTATTACCCACGGGCTGCCAAGCTGTAACAGGCAGAAGTATTAAGTGGAGGGTAAAGGAGAGGATGTGTTTTCTACTTGCTGTCACAACCCTGTGAAAATCTCATTTAATTCTTCTTTCAAGTATAAATGTATTAAACCAATTAACAAGTCTGGCTTCGCCTTGCACTCGACAAGCATTGATTGTTTATTTTATTTTCAGTGTCTTGCATCAGTAAATGTCCGTCACACAACAGAGCCAGCTATAGCTCGGGTGACAGAAACAAATACATCTTTGGAAATCAGTGCCTGCGTTTGCAGCTGTGGAGCCATTTAGTTGTGGAAAACTGTGACGCATCTGCATTTGAAAACATATAGAGTATGAAACAACAATTGTCAAAAAACATATGAACAAAGCAAAAGGCTCAGTACATGCTGAAACTTGTGACTGAGAAATTTGTCAAACAAACACATGATCCCGGGTGTAGTAGCACTGCATGTTTTATACACAACTGGGTAGTGGCAGCATTCACAATCAATTTTAACATGCAAGGATGCATTTTCAATTAATATCTTAGTTATGAGACACAATTGGTTTCAAAATCACTACCCTGTTTTCTTACAATGTAAGTATAAAATGCATTAAATCTCAGACATGACTGTTATAGAGTAGTTTATACAGTAAATACTTTATACACGGCATAAAAATCACATTCTGAGTATATTTACTTGCAGTAAATCATATCAGTGCCCTGTCTTCGTTTGGTAACATCCAGTGGGTCAGCACCACAGACCACCAAATCCCCCCCTTTCTGTGCCTTTAACATTGATCCTGAATTCGTTTACTGGGATTTGTCAGTTTCCATGTGTTCCCATTAACTTAGGCATAGTGAGGTGAACTGAAAGAACTTTTCCCTTGAGTCCCAACCAATGTTTTTACCCATTAACATATAACACCAGGGAACAGGAGAACTAGCTGGTACAGTGAGCCACAGCTCTGACTGCTGCCTTTACACCCCACTGATTTGATGGCCGAAAACACGCTGACCTTGAAGCCACTCTGCTTGTTAGGCCATTGAAGAAATCATTTCAAAATGTTAAATGTTACCCAGAACAAGAGCTCTTTCTGTGGCAATATCATTGGAAACAAATTCATAAATTAGTTTTGACATCAATAAGCAGTGTAATGTTTGGTTATGGATGTTCTGAATATTGAATTATAATTGGTTTGGTAATAGGAACTGCTTCCTGTGTAGTGGTGAGAGGGTTAATCTTAAGACAGCCTGCTTAAACGCACTGGATGTGAAGTGGAAACACCAGCTTGGCTGTATTACTGTTTGCATTCTATGAATAGGAATCACATGTTTGAGGAAACCAGTCCATTCTGAGGTCTGCTGCAGAGAGAGAGAGTGAAAAGCAGGAAGGGACAGACAGAGAGAGGAAGAGAAGAGAGAATTGGGCATGTGGAGGTGAGAGGAAGAGGAAAGGAAAAAATTAACAGAAACAGTACAAATGAAGTGGGTGGCCAAATAAATCCCGGGCAGTTTTTCATATGATAAAATATTTAATTTATCCTTTGAAGCAGCTGCACTTAGACACAGGGTTCCTGTCAAAGACAGCACTGAAATGTAATACAACAATTTGTATGTGCTACTTGCTCCCACTTACATGTTAAAATGTATAGTTCTGTTATGTTCTGGTCAACTGCAGGGCTGCCATTTCCCCTTTTCTAAACCAAAGAAGGGAATAACAGTGATCTACTTATGTCTGGCGAAACTCAGCTGTGCATGTACATTATGCGTGTGAGTATTTTTAATGCCAATTGTAAAATAAATAAATAGCAGCATTTCAATCCACTAATGCAGCTGAATTCCACAGAATCCACTCAAACAATGTTCCATTTCTCTTTGGTTTAAAAGCTCAGCTGTGATGATTTGGATAAATGAGATTTGGGGCCAGGACTTGAGAGTTATGTTTGCTAACATGATTGCTAATAAAATATACAGCAGTGTTGCCTTAGGGTATTTTTGGCTTAATGTTGTATTTATTTAAATGTGTGCACCCTGAATAAGCATCTTTGGGACACGAAAAGGTGTAAAGCTCTGTGATTCACTCCAAAACAAACCAGCCATTCTCTGCACAAAGACTTGTTGGCTCCAGGTTTGGTAATTGCTTACCACGTAAAGTAATGAATGAAAGCTCCTTGTTTAAGTGAGAAATACCCTGTTGTCGGGGGTGGATATTAAATTACCATCTTCTTGGACCACGTTTGGACATTTTCCTGCTCTATTAAAAAAAAAAAATCCAGCTTATTTTTTCAGTTTTCTTCCAGGCAGCTTCTTAAATAGTAATGTGTTACTGTTTCACATGAGTAAGCCAACAGAGAAAGCATTTAATTTGTTATTAATATTTTTAACCTGTTGCCTGTTTGTAGAATTCCCACTACATAACAACAGGTCCAGAGCAGATTGAGGTCACAGGCTAGAGGCCAGGCTTGTCAGTTGAACAGCATCTGTCTTTGTTTAGCCCCACGCCACTGTGGAAAATCAGCCTGATGGCTACCATGAATGCAGCTGGCTTCTAACAGGCCCCTAGTAAACATCTACTGTGCTACAGCACACTGGGGTTAAAACATTAAAGCAGCTGTTTAACTAAAACATTTCATTTTATTGCCAGTTGTCACACCTTTGAGTTTTAGCTGCCAAGTTAGTTTTTGCTGGGACAGAATCTGGCTGGCCCACAAAGTCATCTGCCTAAAACCAGTGTGTTGCATTGTATTTTTATTGTTTTTTTGGTGTATTTTACATGGGTTAAACCAACAGGATATGATGTGTAATTTACAGAGGTTTAGAGGTGTTGGTTGGCAGATTTGTATAATGTGACAGGGCCCCGTCTCCCTGGTTTCTCTGCAGCCATTCTTTCTTCTAAGCCAAGCTAACGTGAGCTTCATTTTTAGCATACAAACATCAGAGGGATATAAATCTCCTCATCTACGGGCTGGAATAGGCTTCCTGTGTGGAGAGTGTTGCCATCTACATCAGAATGCACATACTCACACCAGCTCTGGTTTACATCGTTGGACTCCAACACTGTTTAGGGAGCTTTGGACCAAAAAACAAAACAAGCAAATCCACATGTTACGGTTCTTTGTCAGAACTTTAAAGTATTGGTACTGTATGTAAACATTGTCGAGCACATGTGCTAAGTTTTGCTTGCTTTTGTCTTCATTTTGATGCTAATATGGTAGTTATTTTCTTACCGCTGTGACTTGGAAGGAGTGATCTAATCGCCAGTAAGGAAGCTCGTAATAGCACAATGCAGAGTTTTAAAAGTCAAAATTCAGGCGACAGGTCCGTGCAGGGCCTCCATGCTGGCTCCAGTGATGTAAATCCACCGCATCCTGGGTTTTGTGCCTCCTTCTGTAGGATGCTTGAATCAGGTTTAACTCTCATAGAGAAAGCAAATCAATTTATTTCCCACAATGCCTTACTTTCAATAGTCTCACAATAGTCCCACAGCTCACACAGTATCTGTGTCCTCAGATGGGTTGTAGAGAAGACTGACTACTCCTTCAACCCTTGGTGAAGCTTTGCAGTCATTTTTTCATCACCTGCAGTGGCCCTACATTGGGGTACAATGACAACTGTAAATTGCCTCACTGCCTATGACTTCAATGAATTATTTTAAACCTACTCTCTTATATAAAAAAATCAATCAAGACAAGTAAAAGCATTTATTTGTTTATTTATTTTCATTTTTCTGTAATGAAAATACAAATGTTTTTTTTTCCTTTCTTTTTTTTTCTTTTCCAGCTTTAATGTCCCACGGGGATAAACATGTCATAGGCGAGTTTTCCAAACCTCCTACAAAAGGAGGACTGCAGACCCCCTGCTGCTGGTGTTTACTGTTGCCTTGCTCTCTGGTGCCTTTAAACCTCAGTGATTTGCTGTTCCTCTTTACTGCGATAAGCTTGTGATTGACAGCCTCCAGTGAGATTTCATAGATTCCAGGTACAGCTAGTAAAGAGAGAGTAGTGATGGTGAGGATGAAAGGATTGGGTAGAGTGCTGGCAGAAGAGGGTCAGCAGATACACTATCCATCTGACAATAAAAAACTGGTGATTCACTGTAGATTGTCACAGTGTTGAGACTTAATCAGCCACCACTGATTTGATGTGGTGGCCAAGATTTCAAAGCACAGATTGTGAGTGTTTGTGTGTGTTTAGGTGCATCTGTTATTTTCAGGCTTTGTTTCAATGCACTTGTTTGGGTTCAGGATCCACATATTCATGTAGATACATGCATACTCTTTGATAATACCCATATAATCTACCTGCCACTGATGCATAGCTGGAAGTACACTTTTATTCTCTGTGATAGATGTCGAACACTGGGCTCTGGTTGCAGCACATCCTTTGTGCCTTCAAAGTAAACAGCTTTGGACGAAAAGACAGTTTATTGCTTGTTTCCAGTCAGTATTATTACAATATGTTATTTTGATCTGTTTGTGATTATAATCAATTAGATTAGCCCTAGATTAGCTTTCTAACATTACTAAACTGAAGTGGTAAACTTTGAGTATTAACAGGCGCTTTAAATTCTCTGCCCCTGACAATTTAGAACTCCTTTTTAAAACAAACGTATGCTTGGTTCAGAGGTTTAGACATGGTAATTTGTTTTGACTGGGTCCCTGTCATCCCAACATCATCAAGTGTCCATTATGTCCCCTTTGGCTCTGCAGCTGTGACTGCAATTCAGGGGGGAGTAATGTGCTTTCACCAGTGAACTGTTTATACAATCATCATTGTTCCATAAATGCCTTTCTCTAGATTACTGCATGCGTCAACAAAGCAAGTTCATGCACCTACGACCATGGACGCAGGGGACTGTGGATGTGACTTAAAGACATATTCAGATTTTATTCTTTCGATAGTTGCAAGAAATGACAGAAACAATCAACAAAATGACAGAAACTGTGTCATGAATATTTTTTTTTAATTTTGGGCATTTCCCTATGGTGGCATCTCTTATACTGGTCCTGGAATTAAAAACTACAGTACTGCCACATTCAGTGGTGCTGACACATTTACACTAAATATAAAGACACACATAAATACAGTTAGTGGGTGCACACTGGGTCCATGCATTGCTAAAACCTTTTGAGCAAAATCTATTCATTAGGATTAATAACAGCAGTAGTGGCAGTAGATTATTAGGACCAGTAGTAACAGAAGGATTTGCTTTGCTTCTCTCAATGAGGCAGATACTTGTATTCTTTTGTTTAAACCTGAATTTCGACTAGTCACACCAGACCATTACTTTGTGGTTTAACCCAGGTTTCACATGCATAGACTGTTCATCAAAGCAATAAATAGTACATACCCCATACCTGACAGGTAGTTACAGTATATCTGCTAGTCCACACTTTATGAAGCAGATGAGAATTCAGACTTCAGTATGTGGGTGTCTGCACCAAAGAAAATTATTTTTTCAGTCCTTCACCTTCAGACAAAATAATGAATCATCAATGATGTATCTTTTTATCATTTGTTTCACTATGAGCTGTGGGTGAGACTAAAAAAATGTTGCTATGATAACCAGCATAACAATAGATGTGAATGAGTGCTTCAGAGCTTTATGTGTGTATGTGTGTGTGTCGGCTTGGGTAAGTGTTGGGCTGTGTGTCCGTGCTGTGTGTATTTTTCCTCAAGCACTGGCTCAAGCTGTTCTCCTCCCAGATGGGACTCTTCACCTTAGCAAGAATGGCAGATGAAGAGCGGCGACAAGACAGAAAGAGTTTGCAGTTTAAAATTTGCATCTCTGCTGTGTGTGCTGTGTATGTGAATGTGTGTTATTGTGGACATTATCATGTGCCAGCCTGACTGCAGAACAAATGCCTTTACCATGAAGCTAGCAATTCAGTCCCTAAGTGGCTCCCGTCATAGCTGACATTGTTTCCCCAGAGTGACATAGCTAAAGCTTAATGGGCCTGTTGATGGTGTGTTATAGCTTGGTGTTAATTATAACACCATGCACCGTTAAACACAGTCACATTAACATCAGCATAAGCATACGCATCACTCTGCAGGGAACAAAGTCAAACTGCTGATTCAGTCAACACTTGATTTGGACAACTGTCAAAATCCTGAGTGATAATAGCGATGAACTGTGTGTTGATTTGATTGACTTAATAATTGAGGGTTCTGGTTTTGTTTTTCTTGTTAAGACACAGCTTCCTTGACAGATGTACAATCCCATATCATATCATGTGTTTCCTAAGTTTTCAATGAACAGAGAGGTAGACATTTTTCTGAAATGCATTAGTGTTGATTGACAGTGATAGTGAGATGTCTTTTGTTAGGTCAGTTTAAAGTTCACATTGTTTTACAATGACCTTATGATCTTTAGTCATTGTTTATCACGAGAAGCTTAATGAATGTGTCCTTTGTTTCCAGTTGTTGACAAATCTAACCAGTGAAACAGGAGTCACATGGTGCTTAACCAACCTTTAACATCAATTTGTTGAATTTGCTTTATTGTACAAAGCAGTCCCGGCTTATATGTCCAAGTGTCCCTGGGCAAGACACTGAACCCCTAACAGCCCATTACCATCCCCAGCTGTGCAGTGCCAGTCCAAGCCCAGTAGAAATTGGGGAGGGTTGCGTCAGGAAGGGCATCCGGCATAAAAAACTGCCAATTCAACATGCGGACAATGATCCGCTGTGGCGACCCTGAACTCATGGGATGAGCCGTAAGGACAAAAAAGTCACACATTTTTTATTTTAGGATTTACCATCATCTGCCTTTTGCCCAGTGAGTTACATTTTTGCTATGAAGCTTCACACTTCACAAATGCAAATTACAGTTTATAGCATAAAGACCAGTAGTCTATGTGGAAAATAACTACATCTCATATTTGTGCATTGACTTTTGAAGCTGTGGAGCCTGTGACCTTGCTTGTCATTTAAGGGTATTGAAAGTTGTCCTTGCTTCTCCTCATCACCTCCCTCCACATCCTGTTTCTCTGGTTATTTCCCTTCGTCTGCCCTGGTTATCAAGTCTCTGAAACAGTGCAAATAAATTAGACCTGCTGTTGACGTGACGCAGTAGGAACACTGGAGGCTGGCTGCTGAACTCTCTCTTTATCCCTAACACAGCCAGGCTTTGTGATAACAACCATATAAAGCAGCTGATAAATAGCATCCAAGGTGAATATTGGAGAAGGACATTAGGTGTATAAATAGGAAGAATTTATACTTGTGGACTGTACAGCCACAAACACACACACATTTATTTCAACCCAAGCACAATGCCCATCACCTTTTATCAATGTAATATCTACATGATTGGCTGGGAGCAGTTATTTATTTCATTTCCAGATAATGAATTTTATAACGAAGCCACCGCATGCATATAACTACTTTCTCCAGTTGAGTGCCTTTCCCCAGCACTTAGCTGCTACTCAAATCATGTTTGCTTTGAACACAGCTCACAGTCGAGGCATGGTTACTCGTGCAGCAGAATGGAGGATACTTGTGTTAGTGCAAATGGGTTTGAGTCTTTGAGCTCTGTTTCTGTCTTTATACAGTGTTGTTTTCAGTCTGTCCTTTGTTGGCGTATTGCTCAGTTCTCTGTGAAACTGAATGCAGACTGCCAAGTTACAGTGGTGTCATGGCATAATAATGGGCTGTGAATAGCACAATTAGTTTAATATTTCCAGTTATGGGTAAATAAATAGATAATGAGTAGAAAGTTGTATATTGTTCAATGTGATATATTGGCAACAAGCTGTGAATTGTGTTATTCATCTGGAGTCAGGCTCATTTGATTAAGCCCTGTGCACATTTTAGCAGCAGTACACGTTAGTTTCATATAGCTGAACACACCCCCCGCTTTCAGAAATCTTTTCCTGTGTTGGACATGTCTGTACTGCCATGTCAAAAGCCAAATTATGTAAGACAGGCCTGTTTGGACTGGCTGCATTTAAAATTGCTTATGTCAAGTAAAAGTGTTAAACCTGGACTATAAAACTCAGGTGGCACAGTCACTTATAAAATTAAATATGTTTTTTAGATTTTATTTCACTGTGTTGCCCTCAATTTTCTATTTAGAATGATGTATGCAGAGAGCTTGATGCTACAGAGAAAGTGTCTCTGACCTTACCTTAAATCTTGATGCACAACCAAGATGTGCGACATCACAAATATTTGGTCTTTTATATTTAGTCTAATAAGCAACTTAAAGAAAATATAGGTCCCATGTAAAATATGTTTTCTCATATGCGCAATAACCTAGACTTCAAAGAAGTCACTCACAAGTTTACGCCTATTCGCAAAAATAAAAAATACCTTTTGATTAGTCATTACTACTAAAACGCAATCATCAGTGAACTCAGTGAGTATAAGTGTCACAGAGGGAAGTGATGGCAGTCCTTCAGGAATGACCGCATCTAGTGAAATTGTGACTGTCACCTATCTGGGGTCGTCCAGTTTAATAATGTAGTTTCATGGTGCTTGCTTTGTTTCTCTAAAAGAATAGGACGGTACTGCAAGCTGTGCTCCTATACCAGTGAATCAGTACAGGTGTATGTGTGTGTGCGTGTGTGTGGAGGGGCGTTATCGGTGATTACTCATGGCAGTGGTTTTTAAGGCCACGCCGGGGAGACAGCTTGATATGCCGACAGCAAGCTGCTGAGATTCGGAGGGACTGGGGAAGGAGCAGGATGATCTGCAATCAATTCTGCTATTCAGACCAAGATTTTACTGCCCATCTTGACATTGTTGGTGGAACAGTGTGGTAAGTCCTGTATTAGACAAGCTAGAAAGAAATTGTGTTAGAGGCTACAACAAAGCGGCCCAGACTGCTGTTGTGCAAGCTGAGCAGATGTGTGTTTTAGTGATGTTTCTGCTGAATTTGCACAGGCCAATCTGTCTACATAGCAATACCTTACCACTGATTCAGTTAAAATCACAAACGGGTGAATGTGCACATTGATTGTGTACAATTTCTGCTGTTCTATTCAATACAATTTGAACAAAAACAAAAGCTTTTTGACTGATTTGTAACTGCAAAAGTTATGCATATAGTTTTCTTTGTTGTGCAGGTACCTGGCCAGCTTCCGTGGGATTTGATGTCACCTTTAGATTGGTTCAACTGAAGATGGAAACACTGGAGTCTGAGCTGACCTGCCCAATCTGCCTGGAGTTGTTTGAAGATCCTCTTCTCTTGCCCTGTGCCCACAGTTTGTGCTTTAACTGTGCCCACCGCATCCTGGTGTCTCACTGCTCCACCAGCAAGCCCCTCGAGTCCATCTCAGCCTTTCAGTGCCCCACCTGTCGTTACGTCATCACGCTGAATCACCGCGGCCTGGAGGGCCTTAAGCGCAATGTGACGCTGCAGAACATCATTGACCGCTTTCAAAAGGCCTCCCTTAGCGGCCCCAACTCCCCCACTGAGAGCCGGCGTCTGCAGCCGCAGCGGCCCTACACCGCCACCATTAGCGGTACAATAGCAGGAACAATTGGCGGCGGTGGTGGCACAAGTGGAAGCAGTGCCCGCGGCAGCCCGGCCACTTCCAGCCACTCCCACTCGCACGCCAACCACACGAATCACGTCAACCACACCAACGCTAACCACAGCCCAGGTGTTGTTGCTAAAATGGATCCACGCATCAGCTGCCAGTTCTGTGAGCAGGATCCACCACGTGAGGCAGTGAAGACGTGCGTCACATGTGAGGTATCGTACTGTGACCGCTGCCTTCGCGCAACACACCCTAACAAGAAGCCATTCACCAGCCACCGCCTGGTGGAGCCGGTGCCAGACACCCACATCCGCAGCCTGACCTGCCTGGAGCATGAGAATGAGAAGGTCAACATGTACTGCTTGGTGGACGACCAGCTCATTTGTGCTCTCTGCAAGCTGGTCGGGCGTCACCGAGAGCACCAGGTGTCTTCCCTCAGCGAACGTTTTGACAAGCTCAAGGTTAGTCCTTCATGTCCTTTCCAGTTTATAAGCTTGCAGGAAGGTCATGTCAGTGATCATTTCCGTGTACTGCTCCTAAGTCTTTCTTTCACGCCTGCGCTAGTGAAGCCAGGTAAGACACAAACTGAATGATTTACTGCTGAGCTTCAGAGCTCTTTCCATCCTAACTAAGAGCTTGATATGTATCTTTGTTTGCAGTTTGCCAAACAGCAAAATCTTTAATCCATCCATTCCTACCTTGGGGATGTTCATTCTGTGCATTTCTGTTGACTATGAACTTTCAGTATTGCCACAATTGCATCATACAAACTCACACCCGCCTTTGTTCAGCAAGAAGGAGGGAGAGACAGATCGCAAACAGAGAGAGAGAGAGAGAAAGAGAGACAATTGTGAGGGTGTGCTGGTGAGAACGGCAGCGAGAGACGGAGAGCAATAGCGAGTCCGTCATTATAATAGTCGATGAGCTGGCATTCCCTATGGCCACTGAGCTTTCAGTGGCTCTGCGTAAAGACTGGGAGTGCTGAATCAGGGTGAAAAACAACAGAGAAAGCAGCTAGTTTCATCAGCTGGCCGAACGTTTTACCCTAAATATATGTTGAATATACATCCCTATGAAATGTGTGTCTGTGATTTTGTGTTTTTATATAGTCTCTATGTATTCCTTCCTCCAAAAGAACGTGAAAATGAGTCATCGCCAAAGTCGATTGCGCTATTAACCAACTTAAGATGAGATCAATAGAATATTTACATTTTTACTCCTAAGTAAACCAGTTGACAGGATTATTCTGAATACCGCACTGGAGGGCTAATACACAGGTGATTTTTATTTTTTATAATGCTGTGTAACTATAAATCTATAAAGGGAAATGGTAATGTTGGTATTGAAATTAATTTATTGCTCAATGATCATATGATACATCATCATATGATACATGTATCCATGTAGTGTGATAGTGATGACCTAACCGTTGCATGCTCACGCTGTGCTTTCACTCTACACAGGTACTTCCTTTAATGTAAATTCAAGTAGATTAAACCCTTTTAGAAAAGTTAATCTCTTGCTTGCAGGATGATCCTTTTTATTTTTGTCCTTTTAACCTCCGAAGTCATTTGGTTTATGGGAATTCTTTTGATATTTTCTGTCCCCAGGGTGCGAGAGTGTTGCCGTGGTTTGAATGTGACTAATGAAAAGCACTGTGTAGTGCTCAGAGGTTTGGACACCTGAGAAAGTGCTCCACTGGCAGTTTTACAGTCTTACACTATGTGTATAGAGGCGTAATGTATGGAGAGTTTTTAATGTCTGTGTAGATTTTACAAAGAGTTCTTGTTCCTCCACACTGCAAAGAATGGGTGTAAGATGACATTAGCACTCTTTCAGATGACAATGTTAGCAATGTGCAGCAAAAATCCAACTCACTAAGTCTCGAAGGTGAACACAAAAACAGCAGTGATGTGTTAAGCTGCGCAGAACATCGGTTTTATCTCAGTGAAAATTAAGTCCCACTTTCTCTATTATTGACGATCTGTGCTACTAAAACTTTGGCTCTCACTTTCAGTTTTACAGCAACATGTCAGCAAACTTCCACCTGCTCTGCACATCTTAGTGGATTAACCCACACAAACACCTCATGGAGTTTAATGTCATTAGTGTTTACCCCCCCCACACACACACACACACCCTCCACCCCTCCCCCTTCTGTAGCTTTCTCCACAGGCTGTGGGTGAGTTTCCTGTAAGTAGCTCGCTCTCCCTCTCTTTTCTTTACCACTTCATGACTGGCTGTGGTTCTTTTGAATGTTCCCCAGCCAAAGCTTTGAACTTCCTTGACTTTGAAATCCCCAATCTACCCCAAATCTGGGAGGAGGCTCACCCCAGTCCAAGCTCCAGCTTAGCTTGCCAGTGGCAGTAATTTATAATCTTCCCACTCATGGGAAAGCAGAGGATAGGAAGTCCTATCATAAAAGATGTGGTCAAACGGGGGTGTGTGTCTTCTTTTGCATTCTCATTTTCCTCTGTTTCTCTTTCTGTCTAATATGCATCAAAACACTCAGTCAAATGTTATTGTCTGGGCCTCTGCGGTGACCCAGTCATCATTTCTTATTGGTCACTGCTAAATGAATGCACTCAGCGGACTCAATTTGACCCCTGCCTCGCTACCTCCATTTGATCTTTGACCTCTGGATTTCCCACCACATTATCCCCTTCAGGAGCTACATTGTCCATAAATGATTTGGCACACATTAAGGAAAAGGTAAGCTTCCCTTAGGCGAGAAAGATATTTCAGGAGAGAAAATGCCAGCAAGTGCCAGCGCTGTAAAAGACAAAATGTAGCACAACTGAAACTGCAGGGCAGTGAGATAATTCCCCAGGCAGCTTTTAAGGCGAGCTCTTTACTCAGAAGCAAAGACATTTGTGTCTTATAATTGCCAGACTTTGGTAATTGTGTTGTATTTTGATCTGCTTAAAAGACTGCAGCGTGAACGTACTCCACCTTAGATTCCTGTTCGTTCTCACACAGATTCTCTGATACCACCCCCAGCTTTAGATACAGTCTATTGCTGCAGTGAATGTCCCATCATCTGCCCCTTTAGAAGTTTCTATTGCTGACTCATTCAAGTGTAATTTAGGTACATTTTGTAGCTGCGTAGCATCCTCGTTCATAGGCTGAGCAGACACTTTAAAAGCTGTACTACATGTTCTGTGATCTCAGCACAGTACAGTACACAGGTACGGAGATCTAGAAGAGGTCAGAGCTGTGTGCTTTAAATAATTAAGTGTTAGGAGGATGAGTCCTATTACTAGTTCTGGAAGAACTACACGCACTAATGGCTTGGTGTTTTTTTTCTTTTTTTTTTTAGATCTCTGTTTTTTCTCTTATCTTAAGGTCTTCATTTATGTCAGCATCTATGTGTTCAAGTGCATTTGTGAAATATGCATATTTTTGCCGTGAGTTTCGTGAGAAGCTCACTTTCACATCTCCCAAGGCTAATATGTAGCTGGAGCCAGTAGCTGGTTAGCTTGATTTAATGCTTTGGTATTATATGGATTACAAAATAAGCTCAAGAGGTGCTGATAGATGGATTTTGCTAGCTTTAGACTGAGCTTGGCTTGCTGTTTTCTCCTGCTTCTAGTTATTATTATATTTACCATACAATGTGAGTGCACCATAGCACGTAATAGTCTTTTTTTAATCAAAGAAAGTTTTTTAGCTGATAGAAAAAAGAAAAGGCAAGGAGCAAATGATTAAGAAACAGGCCAGTTACAGAAGAAAATTGAAAATGGGTACAAGGGTATTACAAGGGTAATATGTTTTCTTTTTCTTCTCTTTCACATTTCTGGCTGTTAATTCATTGACTATTAGGCTCTTGAGGATTTGAAGCATTTGCGCTTTAGCATCAGGTGCTAATGAGCTGACGTGGCACCAAAGTCTATAGCTTGGCCGACATCCGTGACACTTCAGCGACACTCAACATAAGTGGCAGATAAACTTAAAGACTATGGATTTTGAACTCGCTGTTGCATCACGTGTGCACTAACCCTGCACTAGTGGGATTTGCCATGGTGTGTATTTGGGTGGGTTGTCTCAAAGGTCTTGACAAGTCTCATGCATACTTTTATAGACAATTGTATACATGAGAAAAAAGAAGAAATATGCAAAACATTTCCCAGCGATTATTGGATTAATTCCTGTTTTGGAAGAAGCAATTCATAGCATACTGACACCACCCTCAACCCTCCTCTCCTGTGCTCTTTACTCTCTCCTCTCTTATTTCCTTCAGTCCCTCTAGCCCTTCTTCTTTCCCTTTATCCCCATCATTTTTTTCCTTCTCCTCCCTTTACCCCTCATATGCCAGACTCTCCTTCCATCTAACCTCCTAAGGGCACCTTGTAACTCCGTGCAATGTATGCAATGCATCTGCTTCTGCTGCTGACTCCCCTTCTGCTGTGTTTAGACCCATTTTGCATTGCTAAATCCACAGGCAAGCTTGTGCACGTTTGCTTGAGCACACACAACAGTAAGTGCATTTAATCACATCCACACCCAAAGACCTTCTGACTCTCTTACTTGTCACATACACAGACATAAGCCAATACAGAAAAAGGAGTTCAGCTGACCTAACCTGATTTTACACCAAACACTGACAGTAATGAGGAAATTGAAAGTCTCTGCTGTCAAGTACTCAACCAAGCTGAATTCTTCAGGCAAGCAACCAGTTTTAGCCCCATACAGAGACTTGCATTCTCTCTCTCTGTCACTGTCCTCTCACACTGTCACCATAGTTTTCTCACTTTTGCTGTTTTGCATGCAGGCACACAAACATTATCCCTCCCACCTGCTTCCTGTCACTCTGTTTCTCTCTCTCCTCCCTCTCCCTAATTTGGCTCCTGGCCACCATGTCTTGTTTTAGGTAACTCTTCTTCACCCTCAGTTGCCCACAAACCTACACACGGTGCAGCAGCATATTGCTGGTGAACGGGAGACTCACAGCCTTCCAGTTTGTTTGTTTATGGGAAGGTATATGAGCAGCTTTAAATATGTGTGCCTATATGCAGTGTGTGTGTGTGTGTGTGTGTGCATGTAGGGTGAGGCACATGTCATTAGGTCTGACATGTGTGGAAAATCCTGGCTCTATCTGGAGAACAGTATGAGATGGAGCACACTTAGTCATGCCGACAACTACCAATGATGTAGTAGAAAGCTTTTAGTGTCTCCATGCACCAGTTCTCTGCTTTCATGTGCTAATGTGACTATCAGAAGTGTGCATGAATGTGTGCATTTGTGCATGAGCCGCAGTTCGTACTGCACTATGCACACAAGCACGTCCTATCAATGCATCATGCATGTGTTGTAAAAATATGTCGTGCCAGCCCATTAGAAATCTTAGTGGGTCATGGGAAAAAAACGTGATCAAATCAGTTCCAGCCACTGCGTCATGCATAAGAACAATTTATGCAGAAACGGAGATGGGAGCTTTCAAGATTTGTTGTGTCGAGTGATACAGTGCAGAGCCGAAAGATGGATATAAGTGATTTAGTGTGTATATTTGAGAACAATGGGAAAATTTGTCTACTCCACTTACCCATCTCTCTTCACTTTTTTCATAGACCCAGGTTCATTTTTCTGGGCTGTTATTCTCAGTTCAGTCATTTATAACATAATACGTATCTTATTCACCACTATTGGATGGTCTGTGTGAGATATTAAATGCATTGATTATCATACATTCTAAGGACACTCTAAAGGTGTATAACTGCCAAAGAGTGTTGTTAATAGCCCTTAACATTGAAGTTCAAACCTCATTTGAGATCGATACATACATGTTTGCTATTACAGTGAATTTTCTCTCTAACTTGTACCTAATATTTAACTTATTTAGTAACAGCTGTTTAAAATAAAGTGTATTTAATAGTCCACTTTATCTCAGAGGCTTTCCCAATGTCAAATATGTGCTACTGCAGATCTGCAAACCCTTATAGTTTCCTCATATTGTGTGTTTTAGTGCCGTATTTAGCTCAGTATTTACTTAGGGTCTAATCAGGCAGGATGCATTTTAGCAGTCTGGGGTGGCTTTTTGGTAACTGTGTTCAATGAGAGTGAAGGTTTTGCTCTCTGCTTTTGCACTGGGGCATGCCTCATGTTTCTCCCCTCTACACGACTTGTGTTTATTGCAGGAGCTCCCTGGAGACTTTTTTAAAAAAATGCCTGAAGTCACAAGTGTTTTTTTGTTTGTTTGTTTGTTTTGTTCTTGATTTGTCTAATCAGATGATTTGCAAAACCTGATAAAGGAGCAAATTGTCCCATCTCATCCTAAAATAAGCCAAGAAGCAATGAGAGGAAAAGAAATGCTAAATGTTTATGTAATGTTTAGTGATGGACGCACATGATTCGCTGTGGCGACCCCTGAAAGGGAACAGCCGGAAGGTAAAGAAGAAGAATCTGTATTAGTGTATGTGTTACGTGGTATGTGATAATGCAGAGCAAATCATAAACCCTTTTCAGACAAGTGGGGCCAACACGCAACAATGTAAGAGGATTTACATATTAATCGTCAGGAAAAACTCATCTTGCTGTTCTGATGTTATTATCCACTGGGTTCCAACCATTTTGATTTCAACCTTTAGATAGTGCCACATCATTTTCCTGCAATATCTGATGAGTAAGCACTTCCTGGTATTAATCTGCAACAATCCGTGGCACAGATCACATTTATATGAGGGAAAGGGAGGGGATCCTTTTGAGGAAACTGATGACACACGCAGTCTCTGAACATTACTACGAGGCTTAATTTAGAAATTACATTTCAGTGTCTCAGGGGCATTTGTAAGATTCCGAAGTCTTGATTAAATTGACTAATTCTAATCACACAGGAGTGTTTTTTTTTTCTTATCTTTCTTTTTTTTAGTCATAATGAAAAATCAAAGGTGCCTGGATATTTCAGAAGGTTTTGGCTTGTGGATGAAGGGACAAAGACAAAAAAGCATAACAGGAATATTTTCATATGTTTGGAATGTCAGACAGCATCCAGCCTCTGAAATTGTCCTCCACACACACACACACACACACTGACTGAAGTCTGTGCACATACATATTGTGTATACACATAATCACTGAGAGACTGTCTATTATTTTTTTATCTTTTGTTTGTCTGTGCACACGCTTCCTTTGTGTATGTGTTTGTGTGTCCTGTCCTGTCGTGAGGCTGCCAGGCAGGAACCGTATGTCGCCACTGGGAAGATACTTAGTTTGAACTAATGACACTATTGTGAGATGAACAGCACGTCTTCACCGGTTCGAGGACAACAGGGACCTCTGATTCACCCCAAACTTAAAATAGTCGATTAGTGTTCTTTGAGCTGCACCCAGGGAACAATAGTTATGGTTGGTTACTTTTCAGTAGTGAATAATTTCTAATACTGTATTTGAATGGAATTCTGACAGATATTTAGCCTATCAGTCTATTGAATTAGTAATCGAAATTATCATTTTAATTGTCATTTATTCTGTTTTAAAACTATGACCTTAACACAATGTGTTTATGCTTACACTGCCTGAAAATAGTGTAAAAGGTGTCACTCACCATGATGGATTTATACATACTGTAGTCATCAGCAGATGACACAATTATCTGCAGTTGCTCGCTGCTCTGTGAAGTTTTTAGTATCTTTCAACCAATTAAAAGACATTAAAGCAGTGAATAACAAAACCTGATGTAGTTTTTAATACTAATTACGATATTTAAACGATCTGCCTTTCAACCACAGCTGCTTTAGCATCAAACATTTTTTAAGTCTCTAAAGCAGGATTTGTTATGCTTCCACACAGCTACTCATTTTAACCAACTTGAGCTGCTGTGTGATGACAGTAGGAGAGAGAAAAAAAACAGAAATAAATAAACAGTTGAATATTGTAGGGTAAGCTGCTGAATTTCATTGTATACGCCCTGCCCATATAGTTCTGTGCTCATTAGTATTTTAAATTATAATATTCTTCCAATTGTTTTGCAGCAGCAAACAGATGGATGAAAAGCTAAACAGGGATAATTGGTGGAGAAAGTCGTCCACGTTCCAGCATTTTACTAAAGGTATAGTTTATTACAGAATACTCACATTTGATCGGGAAATATTTAATTCTATTTAAATGTATTTCTTTTAAGGTGCCTTGTCCCATTGAGAGCTATAAAACCTATGCATCCGACTTCAGGTTTTTTGTTAAGTTTTTGTTAAATATTTAGTTTTTTATTAATTATTTTCCTGTTAATTTGTTTGTTGGGTAGAATTACTAGCTTTGGCTATCATGGGGGAAAGCAGAGGTCCAGGAATTAAAAATGCTTTGGCAACCTTGGGAGATTTCCACTCCCTCACACTGTTCTCAACCATCGTGTTCAGTCCCAGACACAGCTGTCTTGGACAGAAATGTTCAGAGCATTCCTTTCCCACGAACCTCTTGCTTCCTGAACCAAATGTTTAAAAAAAATGTGCACACACAAATCTGAGCATCATTATCCAACACGATCACTCTGAGAAATGTATAGGTTAGGAGGCAGATATTGCCTAAGAAAGAGACACAGGCAGCTTTTTAACATTTAACATGTTGAAACAAAACAAAAATGTTCAGTACGTCCAGCTTCTGCAAGTTGCTGTGTATATTAAAGTTTTAAAAATATCGTCGTCTGGTGTGCATTTTCAGCAGCTCAGCTTAAACTGCATGCCATTGGAGTAAAGTTTATTTTCACTCTAATTACACATTTATTGTATCTATTATGTCCTAAAACTGTCTATTCTGAACAACGTCATAAAATCAGTCCAGAAAATGCAGCCATTGTTTTTGGCACAGAATACAAAATGTGTGTGTTTAGATTATACATTTCATGTGACAGGGAGATTGATAACATTGGTTAACAGCGCTATGCTACAATGTCGCACTCTTAAAGCTGATGAGAACGGGGAGCGCTGATGCATGCTTAATCGAATGAAGCGCTTCTTTTATGGCTTCTAAAAAAAAAACCTCATCACCTATCCTCTCTGGCCAGCGTGCCGGTGACAGCAGCAGCCAACACCCTGTCAGCTAAAGCTGAGTTTAACAGAGATGAGGAGAGGATAGCAGAGATACGCACAGCTCGGTGCAGGTCTGAGGTAATAGCATAACATACAGTAAACAGATGACGACACAACCCATATAAAGGTTTGTTTGTCGTCTTATTTTACATGCATAAAATCCATTCATACTCACACCAATGAAAAGCATACACAAGTCTGTATTTGATAGCACTAGGTTTCCAGCCTGTACTGTCCAAGTGTTTTAGTGATTTTCTTTTCGACTGCTTCTGCCCTCAGTGCACATAAAAGCCCTCAAACTAATGCAGTTACGTTGTTTTGTTTTATTACTTCATTGTCGTAAATCATCACTACAGTGAAAACACATTAGACATGATTATTGTATGGTTTTATTTTTCAATTCTGGAAATGGCTGATTTCAGTCATATAGGATCTTAGAGCTGTCAAGGAATTAAGATTTTCTCAAACCTCTGTTTACAATGAGTATAAGTATATATATTGAGCTCCTTGGGTTTTTCAGCCTGCAGCTGTATGATTCTAAAAGCATTAGAGATTCTGTTGAGATAAGACAAAGTGAAGGTTGCCAGGTGTAGATGCAACCTTAAGATAATTTTGACAATGGAAAATATCAAATTACTGAACTTTATCCTTTAAATTTTGACATTACTGACTGCAGAACCACCCCTAGAAATTAAGCTTGTATTGTGCGAAGGAAGTTCAGCTTCCCAGTTGTCTGGGGGGGAATGTGTGTTGCAGATACTGACGTAGGAAAATCAACCACACAGGGTTTCGGGAATGCAGAGAATGTGGGTTTCCTATATTCAGACACTGTCCAGAGTGGTTCCCCACACTGTAACCTTGGTGTCTCTCCAAATCAAGAATGCACAACAGTGAAGTAGGGTCTCATCTAGGGCTATGTGCATCTTTTTCTCCCCTTACTGTTCTTGATGCAATGTCCATCTCATTCTTTTGGACTTCCTGCCAGCAGCTGTCATGGTAACAAGTCTCATATATAGATGTTAAGCAGTGCAGAGAGCACTAGAGTTACATGACCTCACCTATAAATAAATGATAGTGATATGATTTACTGGTCTGATTCCTGGGCACGGTTGCTCCAATTAGATAAGGCCAACTACAGTACACATAGACTAAATCACGCTGCCCACCTTGGAGGAAGCACAACCATCTGTTAGAGTGGACACAGCTGCTTTGATACTAATAGAGACACTCTGTCTTGTCCACTGACCACTGCCAGTGAGCATGAAAGGGGGGAAGGGAGTGTGTTTTCTTGTTATTGTGCGTTTTGTGTACAAGAGCCTGTGCATTTGCCAGATACATTTTGCGCATGTTGCTGACTGCAGCCTAAGCAGAGGAGAGTCGGGGTCCTGTTCGGTTTCTGTTCTACATCTGAATGCCTCCGGGGGCCGAGTACGAAGTCACACTGTGGTGGTCAAGATAAAATGCTTCACGGTGGAACTCTCATTGTGTCTTTAACAAGGTTTCTGGGAGGCATTATCTGCTGTTTCCCTTTATGTCCACAGGCTATCAAAACATACTTTAACTGCTGGAAAAATTGAGTTTGTACAAAGGTTTTTCATTTGAGTGGCATGGAAATGGAAAAGGGATATTTGTGGCAGATTTAATAAACCATATAGCAATCAGTCAAGGTGAGCGAGTTTTGTTGGAAGGTCAGTTTAAGACTGTAGCGAAAGGTTGGAATCAAAAATGCCTTCTTGAACTACTGATTTAGAAATTATACACCGTTTTACCGTATTAGCAGGTAAAAGTGCAGCAAGTTTGTTTTTTTCTAATTCTAAAGTTTGAGTGTTTGCAGAAACAAGGCATTTGCTGGCTTGAAACCCTCTCACCCAAATAGAAAGCAGCTAACTGTGTTGCTCATAACCTTATCAAAGTCTCACAGCACCGAGACCCATTTTTGTTGTCCATGAGCTCAGATGAACTTATGTGGATTTTTCTTTTTTTTTTTAAGTTGACAAGTGTAAAGCTTTTAGCTCTGGAAGTGTCATTCATGGCAGATTAATGTTCCTGTTATCTGGTTGAAGGTTTAAAGAGATGACATGTACAGCGGCTTCAGGCTTTGAGGTGACAGAATCCAGCCAGAGAGGAGATTAATTTGTAGAATGTCAATTATTAAAGTAAGATAAAAACATGTCTTTTCCAGTTGGACTGCTATTGAGAGATTAAATAGTTCTGTTATGTCTGCTTTGTAAATTCTGGTTATTGCTGTAACAGAAAATGACAAATTTAAAATGCGCTCTGGACACATCTACTCTTAGGGACAGCACTCCAATTTCCAGAGCTGTTCAGTTTTTACAGTATCAAAAGCAGAATGAAGGATATGAGAATATGTAGGTCAGGGTTAAGAGGAAAATGAGAGGATGACAAATGTCATTCACTGCATTTACAAGCACTGAAGTAACCGTGGTACTCAGACAAATCAGCTTTCTCAGGTAATCGGGGAACGGTGGAAACCTGGTTACTGGAAATCTGCATACACACGCAGCTGAGGAGTAACCTGATTTGTCCTCCACCTCTGACTTATTTTGAAAGCCTGGCACACAGGTTTTAACTGTATAGTTTACTCACTCAGCTGTGTGTTCCTGTCAGCAGCCTTTTGTTACGCACATCCACAGTTGGAAGAAGCTGATTAGAAAACTGTTTATGTGTATACATGGCAAAGAATTTGGCGAATTCGACAGGTTTCCCTAATCCCCTACCCTGATTTTGGAAACCATCTTACCCATTTATATGACAGTCAAGAAATCATCTTTCAAGACAAAGGAGACAGTACTTAATTCCCTATAAACTACTGTGAGGACAAGAAAAAAGGCAAAAAGTGGGAGTGGATAAAATGATTAATTCATCACCGCTTAAGATTTAAACAAGCGCTCTCTTCCTATCCTGCCTCCAGCAGACCCACAGCTGAGGCCTCAGCTGTCAGCACAATAGTACAACCAGAAAATAGTAAATAGATTAACCTAAGATTTTGTTTCGCCATCTGCATTCTCAAGACTTTTTTCGGAGGCTAAATATGAGAGAACACGAAAAGTGAGATTCTCCCAGATCAGAGTTTTACTTTTGAGCCCCCTAGTGCAAAGTCTGGATGATGTGTTTGAGCCCGTGGGTGGAGCTCACTGCTCTGTCCGGAATTGTCTAGAGGATTTAAAGTGAGCGAATGGGCGTGTTGATGTTTTTATCAGGCGACTGTCACAATGTCTTCCGTTTTTTTTAGAAGCAAACTATCCTATCCTGTTGTGCCCCCTTTATGCTGTGACCACTCACTAAAATCAAAGTCAAGTTTCTCACATGATGACGCCTCTGACTCCGACAATATCCCGCCGTTTTACATGCAAACGCAACTCCAGACAGTGTCAGAGCAGATTTCTCCGGATTTCTCAGAATTCTCTAAATCCTGTCATTGTGTATACATGCATACATATTACACAGATGTGAGAGTAGTATTGATCTCTCTTTTAACCCAGCAGTATAAAGAGCATGCCCCCTCATTTAGGACTGCCCGCTTTAGATAGATTTATACTTGTACCTTCAGTTTCTTAAGGATGTTTTTAACTAGTGAAAGTGATATTCGGTTAGATTTTCTTGTATTCATCCCCTGACATCATAACCCTTTTACACAGATGCATATAATGTTCTTTAGTCTTCAAGTTGACGTTTTTGGCCACTATCCTTTTAAGGTGGACTTTTTAAAGGCACTGAACATATGTGTGGATGCATGTATCCCAATGCACTGAAAGAGTTATTATTGTAACAAAGAAGATAAAGAACATATTATTTTGCTGACGATTATGATGATGATAGGGATATCATTCCTAGAAAAAGATTTCTTCCTCTAGCCTGTATCAGTTGCCTCTTCTAGGTTACATTGTCTCAAAAGAGGGAAAATCTGAGGTCTGAGGTGCTTGTACCAGCTCAGCCAGAAAGCCCTGCATATCCACTGTTTGTGAAGTGCACATGAATTTTCCACAAGCGCAAATGTGCTGTGGTCCATGTCTCAGAAGCGAGATTATCTGGTGTGTCACTTTGCCACGAGTGATATGATAAAACACCGTCAAGGACTCTCAAAGCTGTGGGGCCGCGATGAAAACTTCACAACTGTCATTTCAGTTATTCATTGCGTTTCCACAGCCAAAGTGTGCACAGCTCTGAATCTCTGTGTCTTAAGGGGATAAAACACCAACTGCCAACACCGACTCTATCAGTGTTTCCCAGTGGCTTTTAATAACTTTATGTTTTCCTTAAAGATCAAATCTGATAAGAAACAGCAAACCTACAAAGCAGAGGGGGCCAAGCAAAATGTTTGCAGAAAATGAAAAAATGTCATTCCAGTTTTGTACTGTATATGTACTGCTTTAATATGCAGTATTTAAGTTCTCATTTCCCAAAATGTTAGTGTCTCATCTCTTGTTTGTGGCATCGTTGTAATATCTATACAGTGTTCAATAGGTGATAGGGAGCTTATCTTATACTAAAAGCCATTAAAACTACTTTGAGACTGTGTATACGGATCAATTAAGTTTTTCATCAGTTTGATAAAGAGAATAACAAGTCTGTAGTTAACATTCATCTTCTTTAAACAAATATGACCTTTTGACATCTCTTCTTCACTTTGGATGGATGCCTTGATGCTTAAAGACTTATAGGGAGGTTTAATGAGAACAGCACCTTGATTTTGGCACGGCATTTTCCGGCTAACCGGGCATCACTGACGGCTGTGCTTATCTCACTTCTGTCAGAGCATCTGTGGGAAAACAATGCTGGGTGGATTTAACATCAAATTGGATTCTTGTACTTAATTAGAAGAACATAGTGATTTCAGTTGTTATATCGAAATATTTCGGCAAGAGATCCATGCCGCCAATGTAAAAATGTAAAGCTGATATTGAAATCACTGGCCTCAGCGAGCACAAAACAGCATGAGGTATTTTATGCTTATGCACGCAGCAGCCTTATTTACGAATACAAATCATATAAAACCTTTATACTTGGGATTTTATGGACTCTACACCCAGATAACCAATAAGCTTTTTTTTTTAACAGAGATCTTCTGCACCACTTGTTTTTACATGTCAGCTGCACTTCTTATATTATATAATATTTGGACACGGCACTCTTCTGTGACCACCCGTGGGTGATATGGATCTGGGTTTGTAAATCTGCATTTCCTTTGTGTCCTATACATTTTTTAACCTTTTGTCATATTGCAGGCTAAATTAGGGACACAAAAAAAATATTTTTAAATAATAAGCATCATGCTGTTGCTTATACTTGTGTTTGCATTTTGTGTGTTTTGTGTGTGTGTTTTGTTTCGCCTATCCCACACCCCAATTAATTTATGTGCTGTGTTTGCAAGTTGTCTAAGAAACATTAAACACTAATAACTTTGTACAAGAACTTTTGACTGTATTTTATTAAACATTTTTCTGTCCTCTTTATGGAGAACTAAATTGGTTGTAAGTCATAGCAATAGTTTGCTGAAAAGACATCAGCGTTTTGCCAACTCTCCTTATTCTAGCAACGAGTCAGAGGTTTTTAGAAATAGAGCCAAGCATTGGCCTCTAGGATCCCATCAGTCAGAATGACTCAGACCTAACACACTGCTCTCCTTGTTATTACATTTTAAAAAATAGGACAAAATGAATAAACCAACAAGTCAGCAGCTAGGTAATTGTATTACAGCCAGTGTAATGTGCCTGGCTGCTACAGTACCTGTCTGTCTGTGTGACTCTCTCTTGCTGTAAGGCACTCTTTCTTTCTCTGTCTCATTGTCTCTTTCTGCACCTCATCATGTGGAAGCTAAGCAGGTATTTTGGCAAAATGAATTTGTGAATATAAAACCCATTTGCAATGGAAACCAATCAGAAAAAGAAGAAGTAATGAGAAGAACTCATCATGCTGCCGGCTGCTACTGGAGCTTGTGGGAGGTGAATGCAAGGACAGATGCTACGGACACTCTGCCTAACTAGCTGGGCTGCGTCCCTACTGTCACACATGGTATCTTTCCCAATTACTTTATTGCCAAAATATTTGCAGTACATGACTTATGTACATTTCCAAAGACAAATGGTGGAAACGCTGTCCATTAAAAAAAAAGGATATAATCCAGAGTAAATTTACTCTTCCAGTTCTAGTCTTGTAGAGTCATCTACATCAATCTGTGTGGATCACTGATGTGTCACTCATTGATTGATCCAAGGGGCTCCAGCAGGGGGCATCTACTGCCATTTTTTCCTCTTATGTTTTCTACTAGTTCTTCTTATGCTTTGTGTAGATGTGGCAGAGCAGCACAGTCAAGACATTATCAAGACATTACTGAGGTGTGGTCTTTTAAAGAAATGCGTATTATCTGCTTGGCTAAGGCCTGCTGTCTTTCCTGGAAGCATCTTACCTTTTACAGTGCTGCCATTTGGACAGTGAATTGTCATTTGGACATTAGTGAATAAAGCATACCAAGCAACTCAACAAACCTTTATTTGTATCTTAGATCTCTTTTAGGGCTGCAGATTGTCCGCACATTAGGCGACCTTATCATTGATGAGTCAGTTCACAATTGTTACAGAGCTGCACCCATTTTCTCTGGACTTGATGGTAATGTCTTAAAGGACTCATAGTGACTTGGTAGCTTAAGTCTTGAGGGCAGGAATATTCCTTATCTTGCTCACAGCTTGCAGCACTAACCAAATGATATCCACCGTGGATAAGGCTGAGCCTGGATAAGAAGGTATTGCTATGAGGTGTACTGCATCTAACTCAGATGATGAAACTCCTCATACAGGTGTATGAGGGCCACCTTAGGGCAAGTCCCAAGCCCGGATAAAAATGGTAGGGTTGCGGCATTGAGGGCATTCAGTGTAAAAACACATGCCAAATCAACATGCATAACACGTTCTGCTGTGGCGACCCCTGAAGGGACAAGCCGAAAGCAACAACATTTCAACATTGGATCACGGTTGATTTAAAAAGGCTTCAAACAGATAAGTGGGATTTTAGTTTAGACTCGATATAAACTCCATGTTCATAAATAACAAAAAGATCAATGGCTTTCAGCTTGTCGCCACAGCGGAACGTGTTCTGCACGTTGATTTGGCGTGCGTTTTTACGCTGAAAGTCCTATTTGGGTGGGATTCGAACCCGCGGCCTTCTGCATCCCAACCCAGTGCTCTGCCACTGATCCACCAGGCCCCCTTCATTAATAATACGACACATTATCAGCATTGGCACAATGCTGTTATTTATCATTTTAGTTGACTGTGAGGCTTCAGATCGATTTTTTTTATTTGTTGTTGTATTTGTAGCAACAGGACAAAAAAACTGTTGCTCTCTCTATTAAGCAGAGAAATTGATTGCGTTGAACACCAGCCAAGCCACATGCATATGTGTTATTTTCTTTTCTCTGTAATATTCTGTGAAACTGATTTGCACTGTTCAAAAGAGTAGGCCCAGTGAAATGAAACACAAAGATCCTTTAAGCTCTTTCCAACCATATTACTGTTTTCACTAACCCCACTTCATCTGAGTCCAGCCCCTTCTAACCCACAGAATTAAAAACCCATCTCCTCACAGTCAAATATCACAGTATCCCCAGTCTGTAATCTGATATGTAATTGTCTAATAAAGGCCTAAAAAGGTTGGAAGTACTTTGCTTATTGCAGCAACGATTTTTGTTTTCACAGTCCTGCTCTCTCTGTCTTTTGTCCCTGTTTTTACTAGTCATTCTTTTTCTGACCCAAACAAATAATTGGGAAGCTAGGCTCAGGGGATATCCCACAGCCTTACAAACAACATCAAATGCCACCTTGTGATTTGACTTCTTGCTGCTGTTCGGTATTCACAACAGTTTTTTATTCCCTTTTAAATCTATAGAGACATGTCTTGATCCTATTCCTCTCATGTGGCTAATAATTCAGGTTACTAATGAATTTATGACCATTCAAGATGACTTTTTTAATATAATTAGTCATAAGGGGAAAAAAACAATTAGGATTCATAAAACGAAATCCTGAGAGAGTTTCGTAGTGGTAGCAGACTTGTCCTTCCTTACCCTTCCATGGTTTCCTTCCACTGCTTTTTCTAGGAACCTTTTTTAAACTCCCACAGGAGACGTATAAATGAAAGTAAGCATCTTCTAGCTGCTTTTGTTTTATCATTTTTTGTGCTGCACCTCCACTGTGTTCACGTAGTCCCTTTCAGTCTGAATAACACAGGAGTTCACTCAGAGATCTGTAGCACCCTCATCAGAAATACTACATGTTTGTTTTTTTTATGTGTAATGATTGTTGGGGAACTCTTGCCTTGAATGACCCAGCTCACTCCACTAGAAATCCAAACTCATAAATGCACTCCTCTTGGTAGTAAGGTACAAACAAAAGAAGCGTTACGATTTTAAATTAGTCTTAAGTGTCCCTGCTGGTCTCGTCAGTTGTGGCCCAGCCAGCGGGTAATGAGACAAGCGTGACTCCCTGTACTTCGCTACAATTCATTGGTTTCAAGAGTTCTGCCCTATAGAATATTATCTTCAGACAAAAACCCTGTTTCCCAGAAGGCTCATGTTACTGACACGTCCAGAATCTGAAAGGTCTCTCGTTAACAACAGCTGTAAAATGAGCTTGGTGTATACTACTCTTTCTCTTTCTCAAGTTTAATCTCTCCCTGTTTCTCTCACTTTCATTTCAGTCCCTTTGTTTCTGTTGTGCATGAAGGAGGATCACGAATTAATTAAAAATAAAAACACTTTGAAGTTGGATACTCAGCCTCAGGGGATTCTGTTCTGTTGCATTTTCTTTGTTACATAGTTGTAATGGCTCAGAGATTCCGCTGCTGGACAGTGTTGTCCTGTTAGCCAAGTGATACAGTGCTTTGTAAAACATTGTATAATTTGTTATTATTTAGAATACAGCTTAATTCTACCTACCATTTGCAATTTCATAGCATGTGTCTTCTCTCTTGCTGTCTCTTACATGACTACTTTATTAAACTTGAATTTGACCTCAGATAAAAGTTGTTTAATGGTCCTGTAACAAAGTAACAATGAGCTCAACCCCCACCTCAAGGTTGAGGAGTAGCGCATTACACTGTAATCGGATTACTCTAAGATGATTTCACATATTGTGCATTGTTAATTTGTCACAGTCAATGTCACATTTGCTACAGAGGAGAATTGCAGAATCTTCGTTAGTCATTGGTTTGCCAAATTTCTAAGAAAAAAGTGTTTGGACTACGAGTTTATAATCACAAATCATTTATTTTTGACTTTATGACTGCAGACTTTGTAAACAGTGATGACTAGAGATTAAATGGTGACAGCATTTGAATTTATGTTCAATAAAGTCCTCATCATAGCCAAGACTCTGTATCATATTTTTCCTACAGAGTCCATATTTTCAGTGTCTGTGGATACTGTAATATAAATAGGAATTTGTTCTTTTTTGTTTCAAAGAGAAACCATCTCTAAAGGAAAGAGGCCCCGGAGCCTCTCAACACAGTGATATCGTATGAGGGGGTGGTGATCTAACCCAAGATGATGGATGTCAGCAGCTGCAGTTGTAACTGTGCCGAGACGGACAGAATAAGGACTGAAGTAGCAAGACACAAAGCAAGGGAAGAGACAGAAAGTCAGGTTAGGGGGAAAGAAGATGCAATGTATAAAGGAGAGAATGGTACAGAATGACAGAAAGACAGATAACGAGGAAAAAGACCCACAGAAGAGACAGAAGCCTGAATTAGAGGGCTGGCCAGACTGGAGCTTCTTTGCCAAGCTGCCCCTCACAGCACGGGACTTGTTCCTATTTCCAGCCCATCAACATCTTCCATCCCTGTTTACTCTCACCGTTCACTCTCATCCCACTTTAAAAGCTAAGTCAGTGAATGAATGATATTACTCTGTGCTAAAACTCTGCCTACCCCAGCAGGCCCCATCGAGTGCCTCAAGCAGCTGACATGCAATTCCTCACACATTCCTGCTTGGCTTTTATTTCCTCTTTCCTACATTCTGAGATGTCTTCCTGTGCTTACCCCATCTCTGATTCTACTTTTTTCTATCTATTTCTCTTTTCTCCACCTGTCACGTTGTAATTATCATTTATTCTAACTCAAAAAGCTAACGTTTGCTTAAATCCTTATTATACGACCCATTTGAACTCTTATTTTAAATTTTTTTGTATATATAATAATTACAGTCGGCATCTCTACGCTGACATTCACAAAAATAAGATTATTCCGCTAAAAAAAAACACTTGTGGCACAGTTGGTAGAGTCGCCCCCTACTGACCATAGAGTTGGAAGTTCGCGCCCCGCAGTTCCCAACCACGTGTCAAGTGTCCCTCGGCAAAACACTGAACCCCCAATAACCCATCTCGCAGTCTCCAGCCGCGCAGTGCCGGTTCTAAGCGCAGCTGAAAGTGAGGAGGGTTGCATCAGGAAGGGCTAAATCAACATGATGATGTGCTGTGGCGACCCTAAACATACGGGATGAGCCGCAAAGACAAAAAAACTAGTAGAATAGTCTAATATTTCCTTTTGCAAATGTGCTAAAGATTTTCACACAAGGTAATAAATATATGAACAGTTGTTGCAACTCAAATGTGTTTTAAGTTACAGACAGTTGCTCTAACCTCTCTGAAAAGGATTTTGACTGCACATGCCATCATGTCTTACTGTCAAATTGTTATCCTAGTTTGGGTTGACATTTAATTTTGCCACATCCTGCATGTCACCACCTATTCAACACTTGCTGGCACCCAAGGCACCCTTTTATTCCTCCTCCATCGCTTCATGTATCCAGGAGTATTTTTCCACACGCCTTCAGTCGAGTTGTCTTTGATGTCTGTTGCGTTGTTTTAATGACTTTGCTGTTGACGGCTGCACTGCTCCCCCCCCCCACACTCTCTCTCTCTGCCACTTGTCCTGCCTGCTGGGCTGAAGCAACAGGAGTGCCAACACAATTCAAGTCAGACACAACCAACTTTTGGGTGGTCGCACACAGGGAGGATGCACACTTGCACTTTAATTACCTACACATATATTGATTAGCACATGTCACCTGCCTGCACAGAGGTATACACACATCTCTGATAACATGCATTTGAAAATGTCCCCTAAATGTACAGGGAGACTCACGCATGGGCTGAAACAAACAGACACACGCACAAATGCATGTATGTAGGGGACAGAGGAGTTTGTTCCCCTGCAGTCTCACGGGAGGCAGCTGGGTTCTGATGTATTAATCATCTTTGTCTCCAGCTTGCTAATTAATGACCCATCTGTCCCCTCTCATTGATGTTCCACTTCAAACTCCTTTACACACACACACACATACACACACAGGACAGCAACACTCCAACCAAATGCTCATTCCAGTGATGTAAGTAACTTCAGCTCTAGTTCCAATGAAACAAGAATTTACAGGCACAGGGAGTCACACCATCTCATCAGCATTTAAGAGCAGAGTTTTTGTGGCAAATTTATCAAGGAAGAGTTCTCCTGTTTGCTGCTGTGCTTTTGGGTGCCAGACGGGGTGCAATCAGGCTTGTCTGTGTGTGCGTTTATGTGCGAACTTATGTGGGTGTATGTGTGTGTTCGTAGGCTTATCAAGTGAGCCCGGGCAGAGTGTCAGATGCAGTAATGGAGGCTTCAAAGACAAGCGCTGCGGTGAGTTTCTTGGCTGCCTTTTAACAACCCCCTACCCCTCCTCCTCCCTCCTATCCCTGCTGCTGGGTTGCAGAGAGGCAGACAGGCACACAGGTAGACACCTGGATGGAAGAAAGAGATGCTGGGAGGGAGATAAGTGGGAAGATAAATAGTTAAATGGGTGCCAAATCAAACAAACAAACAAACGAGTAAAAAAGGCTGAGTGACAGGCAGAGGAGATATTGGAAACCAGGGAGGCTGCTTGACAGACAGACACATAGAGGTACAGTTAGAGTCGTGGCCAGGTGCTTGTCCAGCTCACCTCCTTTTCAGTTGCATGAGTGGAGCTTCTTCAAACACCCGCCGCTTGTCTACTGCTTTGTTCTGCTGTTCTCTTTGCAGCTGTGGTTGTTGTTGTTGATGTTGTTTTGATGCCCATCGTTGTCACCGCCATCGTTGATTTGCTTCCTTTGAATGGCCGTCCTGTTTCTGGCTCATTTGCTTGTTTCCGTTTTATCTTTTGTTTTGTATGTGTTCGAGCGAGTTTATGTGTGTGTGCGCGTGTGTGTGTGATTGTCTTTTATTTTGCATTTGGCAAACAGTCACGGTTAAGGGATAGTAATTGAGTGTTTGATCATTAAAATGTCCAGTGGAGGTTGATTGGTGTAATTTTTCAGGGTCATGTTGGTTTTTTGTTGATTGTTTTTGTTTGTTTGAAGTAAATCATCATATTAAAATACGATATTAAAATAACTACATTACAAGCATTTTTGGCTGTTAAAGACAATATATTGCATTATGTTTTCTTTGTAATGTGTATTTTGTTTTAAGTTCATTGCACAAAGGTGTTATTTTTTGTGTCAACATGCTCTTATGTCAGCAAACTTAAAATATTCATATAGAAACTTACCATCCTTCACCCATCCTGCATTATTTTTACTAGGGCTTTTGCAGCCTGTCCCATCCCTTGAGCCCTCATAGCATTTGGACCCATTTAATAAAGGGTTTCAAATCATTGCTTGTTTGATGGAACAGTAGTTATGCATTTCTACATACTGTTTGCATGTATTGACATTGGGTTTTTAATTTCAGATGTTACTATGCATCCTTCAGCCCATGTTTACAAGAACATTAAACAGATTATAGCATCAATATAGCACAACAGGAGACATGGGATTCACTCAAGCTAGTGGCATTAGGTTGGTGATGGGGCGCTGATACAATAGACATAATGTAGCATCATGTGAGTCAGAATCCAGGCATATTCCTGGGTTTTCATGCTGAGTTTGGCACTTTCATGAGAACAACTCAATGTTAAGAAATATAATAGAAAATCAGTCAAGGTCTGGCTATTGCCCAACAGCTGAATATTTAGAATCCTAACTGACAATGACAGGCCTGTTGTTGATGCGTCCATTATCTCACCTGTCACATTCTGACAGCTCTGCTAATGTTACGTCTTGTCTCCTTGTTCCTTGTTTTCCTTCTCTGTTCTTTTTCCCTCTCTCCCTCCTATCTGCTTCTTCCTCCAAACAGCAAACCCTGGAGAACAACCTGACCAACCTGGTGAAGAGGAACAGCGAACTCGAGAACCAAATGGCAAAGCTCATCCAGATCTGTCAACAGGTTGAGGTATGTAATATGTCAAATATTTGTGTCTTTAGTTAGAAGGAAAATAGCAATGTGAGATTGCGCTGAACAGTTGTGGTGAAGATGGAGCTGAGCTGGAAGGCGAACATATCAATTTACCAGTAAATCTAGATGCAACGCTCACCAATAGTCATGAGGAACGGGACAAAAATTAATAATATCAGGATTACAAGTGGTCGAAATGAGGGTCCTTTTTAGGGTGGCCGGGTGGACTTCAGAACGGACCCAGAACACACTGGAGAAGTTATTTATGTCATATGGCCGGGGAATGTCCAATTCCACAGTTCATGTAGGGAGTGGGACATTCTCTCTCCTTCTTAATTGCACTTCTCGTTGTGCTACCAATAAAATAAGTTCTGTCAGTTCCCCTTCATTGGCTACTCATCAAATATTAAAAAGTTTCAACATTAAAAGTGAATTTTATTCCTCATAGTGGGTTCATAAAAGGTTGACATAATGATTTTTTATTATACAGAAGAAATTTAACTTGGAAGCCAGAGACAAGAACAAACTATTCTTATGAGACAGAGCACACATTTATATCCAGACGTAACTCTATAATGGGCTCTTTTGTGATCTCACAATTAGTCATTTGAAAATCAGTGAATGACTGGTGCAGCGCAATGCAGCAGGAATTAAAACACCAGTTAGGGTCTCAATGACCCCTGATGCTTAGTCAGTAAAAGCACTCCAGGCAATCTGACCTAAACATCACAATCATGCGGGTGACTGTGGATCAGAAGGTAGAGCGATTGTTGGTTCGATTCCTGGCTTCTCCTGTTACATGTCAAAGTGTCCTTTAGCAAGACACTGAACCTAAACTTAGTTGCTCCAGATGAGTGTAGGTCCCCCATCGATGTCTGAGCATGTGCATGATTGTGAGTGTGAATGGGTGAATGAGAAGCAATGTAAGTAATGTAGGAAAGGGCTGTATTAGTGCAGACCACTTACCATTCAGTCCACTGTTGGCTGAGCTGCAATCAAATGATCCTACTTTTAAGGTGCTAAGATCTAAATGTAATGCTTTTACTGTGTCACACAGATTTGTGCCTCTTCAAGGTTATTGTCTAAACTCTGCCTTGTAATACAGTGAGGTCAGTCTCTCATAAATCTCACTGTTTTGAATATTACTTTTAGAATGAATTACTGTTGCAACCCTCAACGGTTTAATTCCCACTGGCAACACCCACACAAAGAATTTATGCTCCGGGATCGGCGCAGATAAGATTATCTGTCAAATAACATATATCTCTCGAAGAGGAATGTTTATTTGACTTGTCACAAGCGAGTGATGTGAATTAAGCTCAACCCGCTTAATTCAGTGGCAACTTTGGATGAGTGGTTTCACTCTGGTGTCCAAGTGTAAACCCATACCTGTCTGCAGCAAAATTATACCTCAGCCAGTCATGTCACTGTTGACCTCCTCCATCGGGGCTTGTGCTATGATTTAATAGAGGTACTATGTGAAGCCAGCCAGAGAGTACTAATGCTTAGCCAACGAGTAATGTCTGCACTGCATTGCTAACATGTGTATGCACACACAACCACACACCGACTTTCTGTCTTAATGCACTCATTCTTAATGCTTTTCTCAATGTGATTTGACATTAATGGACATAGAGGACAAACACCCTTTGGTACCAACATCACTGTGTGTGCAGTTCATTTCTCATTAGCCGGGCCTGACTCCATTTTCTCTGAGTACTCCGAGGTCCATGAAAACAAAATTCATGTGGCCGCTCACGCAGTCAAAATTAAATGATGGCGGCGTGATTCATTAAATGCAGACAAACTGTTCATAAACAGCACACAAACAGAAAAAAGTCTGTCTTCTTTTGTCATTGTCTGCATGCAAATGTTGTCCTACTGCCAACAGCAACAGAATAACATCACTTATTCATCAAAAAGTGAAGGACAGTAACATGGTAGTAACATGTTCTGTTGACTAAAAAAGCAAATCATTAAAATATAATGTATTTTTTCCTACCCTGTGTGCACAAACTCAGAGCTATGGTCTTATGCCATGTCAGTGGCAAAGCTCTAGTTTAATTAATATCGGGGATAAGGCAGGATAGTATTTTCAGGTGTCACATAGGGAATCTTTATCTACGACAGGATGAGGGTGAGGGAGGACAAATGTGCAGAAGAGGAGTGATAAAGGTGAGAAAGAGACATTTAGCAAAGAAATAAAGAATAAGAAAACCAAAAGAGAAAGTTTCCAGAAAAAGCAGTGTTGAGACGGCAAGCAGACAAAGAGAAAAGTAGAATATGAGAATTGGTGGAGTGGTGACAACTGATAAACTTTTTGACCAAAACATATACAACCACTGTGCTGAAGAAAATGTACAGCTATAATGAAATACAGATAGAATATAGAAGACAGATAGAATTCTTTTTTCTGAAGGGAGAAATTTGATGAGTGAGAGGAGTGTGTGGAAATGTAGACAGTCTCTGAAAGGCTTTGAGTGTGACCTGGATTCCTCTTCTCCTTGTTTGCATTATACTATATTGGTCTCAAAAATATGATCAAACACAGTGTGAAACAGCTTCCAGGGTGTCGGCACACACACAGCAGCAATGCAGCTCTGTTCTCCTGGGCGTCTCCTTATGGAGTTATCTTTATTTCAGTCTTACAAGGGACGTACTGATTTAATGAAACGTTTCTTTGATGGGAGATCTCTCTCCGCATCACGTGTTGTTAATGAAATAAGAATATTACTCAGCATTCTTAAAACACAGAGCAAATGGCATGATTCTTGAGCAACATGATTGTTGCTGAGGTAACACACATCACTATTATCCTTTAAACACCACATACTTTAGCTGGCTGGATATTAATAGGTAGCAGTGAAGAGACACTTAGTGAGGCTGTTTGGTAAAAAGCATTTCCCCAAAAAACACTTTGATATTGAAAAGACAATGATTCAGTTGCAAATCAAACTAGATTCAGAGCGAAAGGTGAAATGAAACAAACTTAGTTATATACATAATGTTACCTGTGAATTACATGTGAATGTGTTGACTCGTGTCTGTTGCCTGACTGCTTATAAAACTGCATATGCTGAAAGCCTGCTATAGTTTCAAAGTTTTATACGGAGTCCAAGTGTACTGTAGTTTTATTCCAGCTATCATTTTGTGGCAGCATGTTTTTCCCCTATTCCTTCGGTGGACATCTCAAAGGATGCACACAGTCTTTTTTTTGTACAAGTTTTGAGCAGATTTCTCTTTAATTCTCAGTGGGAACCCTCTTTCAGACATAATGCCTCATAAAAAGCTTGTGGTCTCGAGAGTAGGAATGCTGTCAGTGTAGTGAAGTTCTTGATTTGCGTTTAACATCCCTCTCCTCAGAATTCATCCTGCAACTTTACAGACAAGTAGGTTTATCAGTACTACTTTGTATATTTGTGCTGACTCCGGTGGCCTCAGGATAGTTATCTGACCTGACCCAGGTCTCAGCTTTTTAATGAGATCGCTCCCTGATTAGTTAGACCTTATTAGTTAAGGACACATCACCCAGACACATCTAAATGTACCACAGCAGTGTTCACTGCACCACAGTTTGAGGTGCAGTGAAAGCAGCATCCAGTGTTTCCAACTTCTGGAATGGAGTTGCAAACTGGGACAAACAACTAAATTAGCTCACTGGCAGTGTGTGTGTGTGTGTGTGTGTGTGTGTGTGTGTGTGTGTGTGTGTGTGTGTGTGTGTGTGTGTGTGTGTGTGTGTGTGTGATGGAAAAGTATCAGAAGCCCAGTTTATTTTAACGATTATGTATATCTACTAATTAAACAATGAGTTCCAAGTAAAGCTAAGACCTGTCTAGGTTTATCTGCACTTAAGCTGATCCCACTATGTGCAGAATATGTATCAGCTGCAGGAGATGCCTGTAATACTGCCTAATCCTTTGTATCAGATCTCATCTTGCCTTTCTTTACCTTTGCTCTGATCATTAGTCAGATTGAACAGTTTGCTGATGATTTTTAACTTTATTTCTAAAGCACTGAGCAGTTCCCCTGACAGCCTTATGTGAGGCCATCACAGTAGTGGCATATAATTACATACGTTTCTTCGATCTTTATCATATTGTCTATTGGTATTGGTGTGTTTTTTCTTCCATGTGTCATGTCTTTATATACATACATAATATATTTACATCTCATCAACCTCACTGAGACTAAGGGATCCTATTCATGGTGGTACATCCGTCCCTGCAGTAAGGACGCAGACAGTTTGGCTATTTCCTGACCTTGAAATTAAATTCACTTTCTAGCACTTGGCAGCAAGCACAGCATTAAAATGTAAATTAATCAGTTTAACTATTCACTCCCCAGCTGTACATTTGCATCAATAATTCTCACCAGATCTATATTTCAAATCAGATCTGCTTCAGCAGAGTTACACCACATGAGAAAGCAGTGTCAATACATGTCAGACTGGTCCAGTGTAACTTGGTTTTCTGTCGTTTAAATGGAAGATGGTCAGATTACAGCAGCTCATCACTCCTGTTAATGGTTTGCCGTTTTCCAATTTTCTTTCTAGCAAAAGCTATTCTTGAAATGCTCGGAGTTGCAAATGTTGCTGTTGCAGTTGTGGGTAAAAAAAAAACTGAAACTAGACCAGTGATGTGGCTGAGTTTGTCCAGGACCACACCTTCCAGTATATAATCCACCTCAGCCAGTTCTTTTGCAGATTGCACTGCTCCAGCTTGGAGATTCTCACTAAGTGCGTGTGGCCAAGACTAACGCTAGGCACCATAGTATCTGTACCAAATTCCATGCCTATCCATCCAGATGTTGTTAGTTTACCCCCTCAGCTGGACAAAAACATAGGCACAGACTTAATCTATGATGAATATTCTCATTATCTATGATTATATCCAAGATGCTTAATGAGGGAACAATGTGACTAGTTGCTTTATTGGAAAGTAAACTAAGACAATAGGATACAATTTACGTGCCCTGTGAAGAAGGTAAATACAATCCATGTCTTATGTTGTTGACTTTGTTAGTTTCTAAGGCCATTATTCTTTTACATTCTATCCATAAGAAGTCGTTCATTTATTTGCCATGCTGGTGTTATACAGTACATCTTTAGGAAGTGTTACAGAATCTGTGAATAGGTTTAGACATAAAGCTGTCAGACTGAAACCTTGCATCTGTCTGAGTGCATTGTGTCTGAGAAAACGAGGCCAAAGAGGAGAGGGGGAGCAGTGAAGAAATAGAGCTGGTCAGTGAGAAGCAGACAGAATAGGGGCCAGTCAGACAAAAGTAGAATAGAAAGTAGAGTGTAAAAAGTCAAACGGGAGAGTCTGATGGGAGTGCAATGAGCACAGAATCAATTCAATATGTGAGGGTTTTGGTTTTAGTGTGAGGGTAAGAGTTGTTCTGAACTTAGACCAGTCCTCATTTAGATTAGAATGGGAGCCGCTGTCCAGAGTATTTTATTTTGGAACCAAGATTTAAATATCTTTGCTTGTTGTCTGCAGTCGTGGCCTCAGATATTTACATTTTTATGTCCTTAAACTGAAGTTCAGTGTAACAAAATGTGTTTCTCTGTTCCAACACAGAAACACAAGGCGTGGCCCCTATCTACTTGTGAGCCCTTAGGCGAGTCCCATCGGCCCACCGGCCTACCTCGTTGCTGAGGTCACACAGAGTCACACCAAGTTGAAACTGCAAAATCCCTTATACAGTTATATCATTCTGACACAGTTCTGCTAAAAGGCGGAATATAAGCTCATCATGTTATCTCATAGCCCCAGAGTGGTTGGACTGTGCAAAGTCCTTGGTTCAGATCCAGACGGGACATTTATTTTATGGTTTTCCTCATTGCCATCTTTTCTGTCCTCAATCATTTGTCTACCTTTAGTATCTATCAAACGTGTCAGATGCTGAATAATAATTATTAAGTCTATTATATTTGGTTCTTTATCACCGTTCAGCCTTGATCAAATAAGATTATATACTGTACATAATGTAACATAGTGTAGTACAACATACTGTAATGCCTCAGACAGCACAGTCTGGTTTTTGTGTTGACTCATCATCATAATTTTTGGGAGTTTGTAGGTACACTGCAGCTGAAAGAATCTTACATCGTCTGGTCCAGAGTTGCTGACCATCGTCAGGCTTTTACAGTACTTTTTTTTCTAAACAACTCTCTTTTCCCATTAACTCAATCATCTCCTTAACTTAAAAAACTTTTTATAAAATGATTACATATATTCTGTATGTACTCATCCCAGTACTTTCTTGGATGTGCATAATGCATACGTGGGATGAAACTTTCACTCCAGTCTTTCTTGGTGCAGCATTATGCCACATTTAAGTCTCCCAGCTGCCGCTGTAAACCATTTTATACACCTGCCACAAATGTGCAAAAAAAAAAAAAACTTTAGGATCTCCACAATAATTGAAAAGTTGTGTGTTTTTGAACAATGCTTGTTAACCCAACATGAGTTCGAAAAGATTTGGAGTTTAAGAAAATAAATTGGGATTTGCTATGTTGGGATAGGTGGGTAATTTAGCCGTGTTTGCCAGGGTCTGTGATGATTGGAGCTGTGAGAGTTTTTGTTAAAACTATTGAATGAGCACTGCAACATCATTAAAACTCACACAATTCTCTTCATTTATCTGGAGTCAACAGATTTTCTCAGAATCACGACATAGTGATAGACTACGGTGTAAAATCACAATTTTGGGGGAATGTAAGAGTCAGAGACCTGCTGCATTTTAAATTGAGCTCACATCTGTGTGATTGACAACATCTGGATGAGTGGCACTCTGCTTGGCCACATACGTCAGTCATGTCAGCGTTTGTTGAAATGGCACAGGAGGGTGGTGAATGGTGACTACCAGACATTTAAAGCCAGAACAAATCGGATCACACTTTGTAGGCCACATTTTGATCTTTATGAATCTGCAGCCAAGTAAGAATAGAAATGCATGACCAGGATGAATGAATTGGATGAACACGATGGATGAACTGTTAACTAAATTTGTTTACGTGAGCCACAACAAGAGCTTTGTTTAATTTTTCAATAATTATGATTTTAAGCTATTAATCTTTTGAAATAAGATCCCTTCCACTTTCTGACATTTGAAATATGCATAAAAGCTCTTTCCATTATCCACTATTTTTTGCCTTTGGTCTCTCAGTCTTAACACTGAATGTATTTGCAAGCTTGCTGCAGTTGTTCTTAACATGTTCCAATAATAGGTTTTTAACATGGACTTGGCACTATGATTTCTGTGCACCTGCAGAGGAGCCTGACAAATAGGGGGATACACAGTAGGTAAGAGTGATTTTGTAAGGAAGTGGGAGTGGATAACATTGTCAGGAACTGGCAGAAAATGAAGAGGAAGACATTTTGAGTGAGGTGAAAGAGGAGGAGGATGGAGATTGAAGATTGTTTCTGTAACTCTAAGCTGCCAAGTAGCTCCGTTGTAATTCACAGTGATCCTGGATGGCTGGATTCATCCTGCTTAATTACTAACCTGCAGTCATTAGATGGCTCTTGGCATGCACGTGGGCCTGTGTGTGCGTGTGTGCATGCCTGTATGCGTGCATTTGTCTGAGAATAATGAGGCTTAAATGGATCTTCGTGTTGTAATGGGCTTTGTGCTGTGATCACAGAAACCTGGTTGTTGGAGTAGGTAGTCTGATAGTCTGCAGCACGACAGAAAGCCACAACACTGTAAAATATAAGATGGTCAACAAATCAAAAGACATGAGATGAATCACTATTCTCGAGATTATTGGGGTATAGCAAAAAAACCAAGGAAAGTGTACAGTAACTACAGCTTTGTTTCATTTTACAAAGTTATGTTACTTCCATATTACTCTTTAGACTCTACAGACGAACAAATAGAATAAGCTGTGACAGACAGATAATGGATGGATGGATGTACTTTACAGCAAAAGTTGCTTCCAGTCACCGTTGAAATAAAGCATTTTAACTTGCCTCTCTCTTCATTCTCAGTTTGTTACTAAAAACCTTTTCGAAGAGCCCTCTGCCTCAGTTTCACAACCTTGCAGTACCTGTGACCACACAGATTTGTCTTTGTCTTTAAAGATTTTACTGTCTCGGGGCTTTACCTTTTGCCACACTCAGTCAGAACAGTCAAAGGGTCTCTCCTTGTAAAGCACTCTCTACTGTTTTAATGTACTGGGGTTGTCATCACAGCGGTGCTCTTTGAAGTGTTTGTGAAATTGCTCCTCTTTTATGCATAGTTATAAAGTTGTGTGTGAGTGAAAGCATCCCACAGTCAATGTGCTGCGTTGTTTTCTTTCTGGGCGTATTCTGGAGCAAATCGGATGTCTTTTGTGGTCTGAAAATGTGCTCCCGGACAGAGATGGTGGTGACTCCTGTCATCACTGTGGAGGAGTTGCACTCACAATATAACTGTGTGGCAGCTTTATTGTAGATGCAATATGGGGAAATTGTACATCCCGGTATCAGTGCACAGTAAAGTAGCATACACGTTGAAGTCCTGACAGAGTGCAACTCTCGCAGCAGAAAAAGAAACCGCAGTAAAGTTTCTCTCTTCACTCTGCGGCCAGTCATAACAACAAGACAAATTTCAGGCTGACGTGATTTTAACTCACAAGTTTTCAACTTTACTATGACAGGTCAAATGCCCTCAACTGAAAAAATTACCGGTTATTTTATGCTCTTTTCTGTATCTCAGCAGTGAGGATATAGAACTATTCACCTTTTAACCTGTGCAATGGCTGTTTCAGAAGCTTGTGGTGTAAGTTTAATTGTATCTTACATTTGGCAGACCTGTTGTTGTGGTTCAGTTTTGCAATTCAGCAAGCACCCGTGGTGTTTGGGTAACACCCACACAAGTTTCAAGTTGGCTGTTCATTTAGTGTTTGCCTGAGATGGTGAACTGATGATGAGTTGCCTTGGTAACTTTGGTCCCAGAATAGTCACAGAATCTAGTAAATTGGCATGATGTAAGCAAATCCAGCTAGTGAATTAGGGAACACGGACCCCCTTTTTTTGTGAATTTGTTAATTAAAAAGAAAATTCCAACAATCCTCAACCTTTTTCTTGTTCATAATGAGGCAAAGATACTTTCTCAGCATATTAGGGTCTTTTCTGTTGCCCCATAATTCAGTTTGGACACTTGCATTATATTGACATTGTAGCATCGATGAAGCATCAGGAATTTTTTTCTTTGTAACACAAAAGGATTGATGGTCTTTCCAGTGACCTAATAATAGTGTTCAAAACCCCTTATCTCTCTTTTGTTCATACAAACTTCATTTTGGTTCGGTGCATCATTATCCAGGTGCACATCCTGCTGGAGGCGGCTTTTCCAAATGTTCAGAATGCGTAATGAAATACAAAAACAAATGACATGATCTGCGTGTAAGTTATGATATAAATCGGTCTTGCTTTCACACCAGAAATCTTAAAAAAACAAACTGAGAGAGAAAGGAATACATGGGACACACGAGAGATACAGATTTGTTTTCACACAAAAAATTTAAAATTCCTTGTGGCTGGATTTTTTTGTGTTCTGCATATGCAAATCCGTGTGAGGGCGTGCATTTACTTGATGTTGGAGAGCAAGCCAGTGAGGGTCTCTTAATTTGTTTGCTCACGTGTACCTACTTCCCTCTCCAGGTGAACACAGCCATGCACGAAGCCAAGCTGGTGGAGGAATGTGATGAGCTGGTGGAGATCATCCGCCAGAGAAAACAGGTCATCGCTGTGAAGATCAAAGAGTCCAAGGTAAAGTCTCAGCACGCCTTTATAATTTGTCAGTTTCAGATCAGCTTAACTGACACGTGATTAGAAGAATATTGGAATATTTTGAAGGTGCAGTTAGCAAGGCTAGTGTTTACACATCCAGCCAACATGGAGAAACAAATCCTTGAGACATTGAACTAATGTTTTCAGCCTGTCTTCACCAGTTATCTACTGTATATTATTAGTTTAATTATTAGCAATATGTTGAAGTATTTTTTACCAGCTGCTAACTTTGTCTATCAGTTGTTTGCAGATAGCTTTTTATTTATCGATGTGTACATGTACCCTAAAACCAAAACATTACATAAAAGTCGGCAAAAGGGTCAAAACGGCTGCAGAGAGGAAGGGGAATTCTCTATAGATTTGTCATTATAATTGACCAATTTGACATCATACATACCATTTTGATTTGAGTCTGCACATTAAATATTGATTTTTTTTTTTACTAACGGAGAGATGTCTCATTTATTTAATTTCCAATTCATTTAAATTCAAACACAGTAGGTCCCACTATGAATTGAAGCAGGCAAATTGCTGAACACATCTTAAACAATTTTGCTTGGGGTCACAGTCCACTGAAAGAGAAGCAGTGCTTTTGCACAAGAGAGGAGCTGTGGACAGAATTCTTTATATTCATCCAGCTCTGTCAGTGTTGTTTTTTTTAGGTTGCCTCTGTAGTTGCCTGCTTGTTTACCCAAACCCACATAACATAGATGCTTTAAGAGAAATGGAAGAGACAAGTGAGGAAAAACAATAAGGGAGCTGCGATGGGGCACATACAGACAGCAAACCTGAATTTTTGTGAGATGAATCTGAGATGGTGGCAAAAACTGTTCTGAGCCCCTTACTGCTCTGTTAAAGAGAGTCCGGGATTTGCACGTGTGTGTGTGTGTGTGTGTGTGTGTGTGTGTGTGTGTGTGTGTGTGTGTGTGTGTGTGTGTGTGTGTTTGTGTGCATACACACCAATATGGGGGGTTTGCTCCATGAGCATATACAGTAGGACTTCAGGATAGAGGCAACTCTGAATTGCACCCTGATAGAGGTGAGGTTTTAAATACTTGCAGAGGATCCTCTGAGGTGGCAAAAGAGCTTTTTGGAGTGATGAAAGATTTCTAAACAATGAACTCAAGGTCTGAAGTAGATGTGTTTATGTGTGCATGCTTGTGCATGTGTGTGTTTGGGTGGGAGAGACAGAAGAAGACTGTCAGAGTGTGTCCTCAGTCATTACAGACAAAGAGCATGGCTTGTTCTCATGAGAGTCTGGCTCTTAAAAAGGCTTTCTCACAGAGGTAGAGGAGTAAAATGCAGGTCACTGAGGTATGAGGGAAGAACACATAAAACACCCGAGGTGCCACTTGACTGTTGTCAGCTTGCAGATGATATGTTAATATATGAGGGTGTTTAAGAAAATGAATTAACTCTAACTTGAGTAATTCAAATAATCACAGGTGTGTTCAAATGGAGGTTCGCCAGGGGGGAGAGATCACTTTGCTCATTTGAACAAACCACCAATGCTGCTGTTCTGCTTGCTAAGTACAGTGTCAGAGAGGAAACGTTCACCGCAGACTCTGCAACAGAATAACAGGATTATGCAGGCTTGATCAGGGTGAGCAGAGCTGTGAAAGGTGCTCCCATTCTCTCGTTCACCTCTTCTTAACAAGCTCCATCTCTCTCTAAGGAAACTCAGCAGTCGTGCCTAATCTGTCCCTGCCAAAGCAAAACACACTATTCCCTTGGCCTGATGTGTGCGTGTGTTTTTAGCATATGACAGCCTGTCTTCTAAGCATCTTGACTGCCTCTCTGTCTTCCATTTGTGTTCTTAAAACTTTAACTGCTCCTTTAGAGCCTTGAGGATCAGCATCTCGCTTTTAAAATATTTTCACCTCATGTCTGCAAACTGCTTTGTCTTTGACAGCACATGTGACTTTTACTGTCATTTCACAAGGTTATGTCTTGTAGAGACGGTCTTTATACCCACATAAAGAGGCATTTACCTTGAAATGACCTTTGATAACATTTTACTCTTATCACTGTAAGTAAAGGGAGCACAATATGGATGACATTGCAATATCTTTTCCCACGAGATATAAAACGTGATATAAAACAAAAAATCGCCTGATAACTAAATAGCTCTATTGGGACAATCATGTAGGGAAAGTGAAGTAAAACTGGATCGGAGCAGAGAGAGGAAGCACTGGGCAGAGCAGAGAGAACGGATTCCGAGCAGGTTGGCACCAACTTGAATTGCATTTCGTAATTTTAGCTTTTTCACCAATGTGATTTTTGTTTCTATGGCTTTCACTCCCTCATACATGGAGTCCTTTTCACTAGCAGTAAAGTTAGGTTTCACACTCATACTAATCAACATTTCTGGACAAAGCTGCTAAGAGTTATTTTTCTATCCGTCCAATGTGGAGCATTGTGGTTAAGGATAGTTTTTTTGTTCCATTGTGGAAATTTTGAGGATGCATTGTGCATTCGGGCACTAAATTAAGATTGCAGACAGTAAATGAAGTGCACTATAAAGTACACATGAAGCCATTTTGGACATGGTCTGTAGCAGATAACAAGAGCTCAAGGTTCAGTATCTTGCCAAAGAACTCTTTGACATGTTGCCAAAAAGAACCAAACCAGCAATCGCACCACTACAGCAGTAAAGGCAGATTACAGCGGTGTAGTTAGAGGAAGAGCATCAAGATCTCAATTGAAAGGACCCATCAAGCTGCCATTTTTGAGATGCTTCTAAGCAGAGAAGCTTTTCCAGCAGGTAAAAGGTAGTGCGCATACTTTTCTTTGAGAGCTTTTGATGACAAGCTCTCAACCAATTGCCACCCGTATGTTTTCTGAAATCTTATTTGCATTATTCAGGCCTTGCAAGCAAAAATGTGTTTCTGGAAATATCCAGTAAATGGCTAATCCTGTAGAGGCATTTATACATGGACATGCTATTTTGGCTCTTTTTAGTTTGTTTTTGATTTAAGAGATTTGAGCTTGCTAGCTGTTTTCAGAAAATAAAGCATCTATATTTTACTCTTTGCCTTTTAAAAGTTCACTAAGGTTTCATTTAATTATTATTGCTTTGTTGCAGTCCATACCAAAGCGGGTATTATTCTACAGCTCACCTTAAACTGACACCTCAAACTGGGCTCATTTGGTGAGTTAATATAAATAATTATGATTAATACATTACTTATACTAAATATAATATTACCTTAAAATGGCTTCTTGTTGGCTTCAGTCAGAATGTGTATCACAGTACAGCCAATGATTTGGCATTAAAGCAGGATTATTAAACCCTGAACTGACTGACAGACCGACCGGCCTCTTAATGTGCACAGCATAGTTGTTTGCAATTAAAACTGAAGCTTGTTAACACAGAGATTTGTGGACTAAAACCAGGAATTTTTATACCTCCATCTGTTTGTGCAGAAATATGCACACCACGTATATGGAGTTATTTAAGTGTTTACAAGCCTGACATATCTCTGGTTTGTTGGGTGGGGCAAGAGCAGTGCATTCTGCAAAAACGGGTTTCTAGTCCTTTTTCCAAATCTACATGTCAGTGTTTTTCACTTTAATAGAAAAAAATGGACATAAACACATAAAAAAGACTTGCACTCTGTATGTCTTTTTTTACTGTTATTGAATCAGCATTGTGCTAGTCACTTTTTCCATTCTCCTGTTCAACATGTTGATAAGGTCAATGTGAGTCAACTCTGACTGCAAACCCAGGACTCCATCCTCTCTGCTGCATTCGTCTTCCTGTCACTTTGCTCTTTGCTTTCCTGTCCATGCCTTCATCTACGTACCTCACATCAGCGTGCGTTTACATGGAATTTGCATGTATATCATTAAGTGTTAATGGGAGCAATGCTATTTTTCCCCCCTTCACCAACTCCACTTAGAAGCGAGTGATAATGTCCTCTTGCTCTCTGGTGATGCAAGCTAAATTAATTTCACATACTTCAAATAAATTACTAACAACAGCTGATCAGTGTCCAACATGCTTCCCACAGAGGGTCTGTGCTAGTGTTTTCCTCTTACAGTAATAAAACTTCCTGCTATCATTAGTCTAAAATGTGGTGACACCTACTGTAGCAGGAATCATCCCAGGGGGTGCTGCCAGAGCTGATTTTATATCAGTATTTTAGAGCAATTTGGCAGCAATGCTTAATTATAATTTCTGGGATTGTTAAACATATCTGTGGATTAGTGCCTGTCACAATGATGAATACCTCATACTAAAATCATTGCACTATAAATGAAATGCATTTGGAGACCGGGAGCTCGCAGGCCTGATTTTGTGTGGTAGATGGAACAAGAGATGCATGTAACAAATAGAAAGTTATTTTCAGGCACAGGAGATGAGCACAAAAGATCAATACCACCAGAGGACTGCTTTTGTGTGAGTTCTGCGAATGTTGATGAGAGACCCTTATGGGCTAAAAATTCTTGCATAGTAGAAGAATATGAGACTAGCATCCGTTCATTTGAGGTTGGAATTGTTTTGTGTGGCCCCATTACTAAGGGAACAATTTAACAGTCTAGTCACCAAAACAGCTGAACAAATGAATATAAATCAGTGTGTGGTCTAGCAGCATGTACTGTGTTTGTGTTTGTTCCAGGTGATGAAACTGCGCAAGTTGGCTCAGCAGATTGCAAACTGTCGCCAGTGTCTGGAGCGCTCCAGCGCCCTCATCACACAAGCTGAACAGAGCCTGAAGGAGAACGACCACGCCCGCTTCCTTCAGACTGCCCGAAATGTAGCAGAACGGTGGGTAATGTGGGTAATGCCACACATATCACGCAGACATGCACTTGCACAAACAGATGTATAAGGTAGAAGAAGTAATAAGGTTGATGCTCTTATCTCAGTGGCAGTTTGGAGACCACAAGAAAGTTCAAACCCTTCTTATGATTACACACAGAGAGCTGTCTCAAGACGTAGGATGGGTTGTCCACAAATGCTACTTGCATTTCTGTTTTGTCCGCATGTCAAAATGTCCTTCGGCAAGACACAGTACTTCAGCTTGCCCCTGGTCAGTCAGGCCAGCTCTTTGCTAGTTCCGTTGCCAGTAATGTGCCAAATGTTATATAAATGTAATGCCCTCTGAGGCTGTCTTCATCCCTTTGTCTTTGTGCTAATGTAATTATTTCCAGTAATTATTATAAAAGTGTGATATATTCTAAATTTGTAAAAAAGTGTAACCAGCCCAACTCCCACATATGAGACTGATTATAGTTAGTTTCATTCACTACGTACGAGAGGAATGAGAAGAATGTTCACAATGAGTGTGGTCATTTTCTCTCTGTATGAGGAGTAGTGTCATCTTCTTTCAAGCCATAAAATATAACTAGTTTTTGATGTATTTGACAATACAAATTCATTTTACTGTTTGTAATTTGTTTGTAAAAAAAAAAAAAACTGCCAAATAAATGTTTCTGTATTAACTGCTTTCTTTCCACAAAATCAAATCCTAGAGTAAGGTTTCTGGGGAAATCAACATTAAACCTCTCTCGCTCTTCCGATCAATGTCAGGCCTCCATTGAAAATCATCTATCATTTAAGGGGCTGGCAGTTTCTCACTACCCCTGCGGATAAAGTATCTGTAATTCCTGGATTCCTTCCTCCCCGCCTCCAGGCCAACAGATTTCTCGCTCTGTCTTGCACAGACAAAGAGACCTGGGTAAAATCTGCAGCTAGCTTTTATTTGGCCCAGACTCTGCTTTTTTTCCAGCACCTGGCTGGGCGCTTTATTGACTGACTGGTTTCTGTTCACTGTGGAACAAAAGTCTCAAGTACTGGTCTGTAACCCTGCCAGCACTGTGGTTCAGGCTGGCCCTGGACACAATCGGCTCGCTGATGCTCAAAGCAGAAGGAGGCACATGTCAGTGTGTCAGTGTCTGGTTTGTGTGTTTGTCTTTGTCAGATAACATAAAACACTGAGGCACTGATACTGAAACTGTACAGTGTCTATATTGTTTATTGTCTACGCATGTATATTTTCTTTCTTTCTCGGCTTTTCTTGTGTTGCTGACTGTGTCTACCACTTCCTCCCTCTTGTCACCTCACTTCCTTCACTTCTCTCCTTACACTTTTCCACCTCTTCATCACCTTTCATCTTTTCTTGCTCCTTTTCTCATTTCCTCTCATCACATCATCTGACCTCATACCCCCATCTCCATCTCCTCCTCGTCTCCCTACGGACCCTTCGTTTCTATACTGACCACGCTGCAGGGTTGCCATGGCGACGGCCTCCTCCCAGGTACTCATTCCAGATGTTAACCTGAATGAGGCATTTGATAACTTTGCCCTGGACTTCTCCCGAGAAAAGAAGATTTTAGAAGGACTAGATTACCTAACAGGTAAGAGATGTGTCTGTATACGGTAGCACTGTCGTCATTGGCAATAACCCTTAACACTAGGTAGGGAGATTCTTTTTTTAGAGGACAAAATAGCCTTCTGTAGGTTGGTGACATTTTCAGACCCTGTGGTATATGAAAGCTACTGGATAACCTTCACACACAGTCCATTATTTCTACACGCTTTTTCTGTACAGTGACATTACATTCTACAGACCAGAAACTATTGTGACAAATGTACACAAGCCACCAGCTTGTGTAAACATGTCCTACAGGGAAATATTTGGGCTAACTCATCACTTCAATCACGTGCTTTACTTTATTTCATAATGCGCCTCAGTATTTATGACCATATGCAGGTTTTATTTCTATGATTCACACTGTTGTTTCCTCCACATGTAGCTCCCAACCCTCCCGCCATAAGAGACGAGCTGTGCACAGCCTCTCATGATACCATCACTGTTCACTGGACATCAGAGGACGAGTTCAGCGTCACCTCCTACGAGCTGCAGTATACCATCTACACCGGACAGACAAATTTCATCAGTGAGTCATGTGCACATACACATATACACAGTGTGTTATTTACAAGTGTGTTAACAAACAAAATGAGATCTGTACACATGACATCTGATCAGAAGTAAATGTTATTTGAGCTTGGACAATGTTCATGTTCGCATTTCAGCAGTATCCATAAGTATATCATTTCAATAATATTTTTAATAAAGGTTTGGTCAAGAGGGATCACATGTGTTTGTTGAACTGTGTTAACAGCTTTTAATTTGATAGAGACCTGGAAAACTGTGTCAAATATCTGATTTGTTTTAACTGTGATCTATGAAGGAAAGAATTCCACATGTCATATCAATGATTTAATATGTTTTAATTATCATCAAGTGTTTTTAACAAATTTTGTTGTTGTTTTGACAATAAAATCCACACAAATACAGATCACACATGACCACAAATAAAGGAAAGGGTAGTTTGTCCAAGCACAAAGATTCATGCAGGTTGTGGGCTTGTGCAGCTACACACATGGGTGCACAAGCCAACACAATATTCTCACTGATCTCTCTGCAGTTACAAAGAGATATAAAGTGGAGCACCACAATACTTTCTGTGCTTCTCAGTCTTATTTTCATATGTTCAATATTTTATACTAACTGTTGCATAACCTAATTTTTCTGTCCGGATTTAGTCTTTGTGGCCCTCCCTGCTTGTATTTATAGAGAAGCTGAGTTATCAAGAATACTTAAAATAGGACATACAGAACATAGCACGAGGGGAAGCTTTAAATGCATTCACATTTTTGTATCTGTTTTTTGTTTAGGCCATGTGGAAGCTGGAAAAGAACAAAGTGTAAACTCACTGCATTCTTTCAATTTCTCCAATTTCTCCAAATATGATACCAAAGCTGCTTCGTAACTTGCTTCACAGTTGTAAAAACATCTTTATATTTCTAGCGCATTCTGTCAAAATTGCTCTTACATCATCTCTGTGCCAGGAATCTGTCTGTAAGTCTGCCATGGTAGAGGTGTTTCATTCAGTGCTTCCATTTAGTTATGTTTAATAGAGCTGCACCATATAGAGTTGCGGTTATATTGCAATTCCTAGCAGTAAGTTATTAGTTTACGGTGCCTATTTCAGATCCAATATCACCACCATGCAAGCTTTAAAGTTTTGACTCACAACTTCAAAACATGAGGACATTTATTATAATGCTCATATTTTTTATCTTTATATCAGCCCTATTTGTATATTTTATATACTTTTCCACTATGGGTTAACAACTTCACTTTTCAGTTAGACTTAAAAAATATCAGATGCACAGCTCCTACAGAGGTTAGAGTATTTTAATACTACACATGTAACTTAGTCGTCATGGGTCTTACTTTCTTGACTGTTTGCAAATTCATCCTTATTTCTGGAGAGGATTTAAACATTTACTGAAAGCCTGCCTCCCTTTAGCTAATCACTTACATGCTGTAATGATTGCCACACAACCTAAAGGAAAGAAAGACCCATGGTGGAGAAAGACAGGTGAATCTCAGAGAGGTTAATGGTTACACAGAGGAGTTGAAAGTTGCCACTTAGTGATATTTCAAGGATATGATTAATGTACAAAAAGGTGCACATTCAAGCATGTATACACACACACACCTGTGCTTCTCAGCTCTTTTCCTTCCCTCTTTGATCCTTTCATCATCTTCCCTCCTATCCTCTGTGTAGCCTGACATTTCTCCATCTAACCATGCAACTCAAGTACCCCAGCCATTTGAAACATCAGGATACATTTCAGCTGTGATAGTCTGAGTGACTCAGATATTCAACGGTGTGCTGCTGCAGAGTCCTCAGAGAGTCACAGGAGAAACTGAGAAAGAGAGAAACCCATTTAGCCTTCCATGCCACTTAACTTTTTACCATAGCATTTTTCTCAAACTTTCCAAGTGGGTAAATGCTCCCACTTGAGCATCCGCCTGTCTCACGGTTTTTCTCTGGCCTGGCCTCGTCCTCAGACATGGCACTCCTATGTGGAGGGATGGGCAGCTTGCCCATCCCTCCACATAGGAGTGCCATGTCTTGTGAACCCTGTTTCTGCAGGATCATCCAAGCACAGCAGCAGAAAATAGAATCGGCAGGTAAAACCACATACAGTGGAGAAATGTAAGCAGTGTCAAAAAGTAAAAATATGTCTGCAACTAAAGGTGTTGGCAAATTGCTGTGTGCAATGTTGTTGATCTGTGTACGTGCCAGCTGACATCACCAATACACACACACACAGTGAAAATTCTACCAACATCATTTCAAACACACTCCAATATTTTACTAAACTTTTAAGAAGTTACAGTAATGCCTGTGAATTGCTTACTGATACTGAAAACCATTACATTACAGTATATAGTATTTTTCTCCACATCACTCCCATTTTTACCCAATCGCTGTTGCTAGTTTGTTTTTACAGAAGGTCTGCATGTTAACCACATCAATAGTACCTACCCGTTGTGTCTTCCTGCCACATGATTTTCATGTGTATTCATAAGCTCCTCTGGTGAAGTATTAATATGATTATCACAAGTGCAATGTGGAATCACAGCAGGCAAGAGGACAGACCAGGGTTTAGTAAAATCTCTCTCGTGCAGTTTCTCAATAGACATTCTGTCAGAGTGACAGCAGGATCAGGCTTTGTAGTCATGCTTGAAATGATGATGAAGTTTCAGTGATTGGAGAAAACTAAACTGACCACAGTACAATCAGTAAGTCTGCATCAAGAGATAGATGTAGACAAATATGAGGCATTGTGCTGTTTTCAGCACAGCTGCTTTCACATGCATAGACTGCACGTCCATAAGAAATTAATAGAGTAATATATGTATACACATGCAACATATACCCATGCAAGTGTACACACACAAACACTGTCACCGTTCACCATTATATTGCATCATCAAAGACAACCCTGTTCCATTCCCAGGATACTTAGTGCTAGTGTTCCTTTGTCATCTGTCTGCTTGTGACTCTGAGCGGGACACTTGCAGACACAACTACACATCCTTACTGTAAATACACAAACACACATGTGATGCCTGGATGAAAGACATCTGCTGATCTACATATTTTCTCTAATTTTTTTTTTTTTTTCACGTTTTTGCAATTTTACATTCACTCCTCCTCTTCACTTTGAAATCTCCATGCTCTCCAAAAAGGCTCAGCTAGTGTCAGAAAGCCTCATTTCAGTGGCAAAAGTAGTGACAGAGTATAGCTGTGTACTGACCTAATTTGATTTAGCAAAAATGGAGAGGTGCTATGGAGATCAAAAGCTTTAAAAATGGAAAGCAGCATGAAGCCCCTCTCCCTCTTCATCTCTTTTTGAAAGCCCAAAGAACATTGTAGCCTCCCCTATTTTTACAGGGGTTCGGCTAAAATGACAGGTGGGAGGAATAATTTTCATCACAACAAGGGGCAGCTGTCACAGAAGAACAACAATCTTGTTTTTTGACAGAAACATTGCGATAACATTTCATTCTTGACAGTGGGTGTTTTTTCTAAAACCATGTTGAAATAAAATGCAGATGAATCTGTAATGTAATGTGTACATTTTTTCTCTCTCTCTCATCTTTAAAGGAAGATAAAAGCTCTCCACACTGTTTTCTTTGTCTTAGAAAAGCTTGTGGAAGTTGGCAGATAGGTAAAGACGCAGCCATCACTCTAGCTTTAGGAGTGTTCTTCCCTCATTCATTCTTAAAGCTGCCTCACTTTTAAAGGCCTTATTTGCGTCCTGTGAAGTATTTATATTTACAAGCAGACTCTTGGCTATTACTTATGCATGTATTTGCCATGTTGCTCAATGATTCAAAACGCATCCTCACCAGAAGGGACAAGGCAGGCATGGCCCCGAGAGCTCTCTCCCTTTCAGGAGATTTATTTTCTTGTAATTCTGCTAGAGAGAGGAAACATGAGACAATGGGAAGGATTGTTATTCCACTTTCAGCTACAAACATTAACCTCAGCCGTAGTGCAACTAAACAAGATGCTTTGTTAGTTTTGGCAGGGGGTTCTTTAAACGCGTTCAGAATTTTTTTTTGGTAGGTTAAAGAAATTTTAAATGTGGCAGAGAGTGGCTGTGGCTGCCCATCAAGGTTTGCTCATAAATCATCATTCCTATCTGGTCCCATTACTATTAGCAGAGGTCACCATTTAACAAGCCGAATAATAAAAACTCTTTGTGGATAGAGATGCTATGCAATCTGCAATAAAAGTCTGTGCAAATATTTCACACCAGGTTTGTTTTTCACACATCAGATGCAAGCATAAGTGCGGTAGCACCACACTACCAATATTTTGCAATATCTGATTCAAATAAACAGCAGTCCTCCACCCACCCCACCACAACAGCTCTGTCACCTTTGTTACACACCTCTCACCTTGTGTTGAGTGCTGTGTATTTCAGCCTTAAAAGTCGAGTGGTCTTTAAAGTATCGTTTCATTGAAAAAGCATGCAGTTGTAAAGTGGTGCATCAGTTAAGGTGGAAAGAGCAGTAATGTTGGTATGTAAATTCAACCCTGTTATTATACACAAGACTAGAGGCCATGAGGGTACTCCATTGTAGATGATCCTCTGCTCAGCTCTGAGCTGAGATTTTCCTGTCACCCTTCACAGTCGGCTGCAGCTGAGACACTGAAAATACTGTGTTCAGTAGCAGGTGACTGCGGAGCTAACCCAGCCATTACTAACCCTCTACTGCAAGTCACTTTGAATTAAAGCGCCCACCAGCTGGGGACACATTGGCATTGCCTGCGTTTCCGTGTGTTTCAACATTAATGACTATCATATCAGTTTGCTCATAGGCACTTGCTACAGAAATGCGCTCGTTGAGATTATTCGTATGTACAATATGAGTCTATACCGTATGTTTGTGCTAGCAAACACCTGCAGTTAACAGTGATGTGTTACAGTTCGGAAATTCCTTGCAGCCATAGTAATTATAACACAGGCAAAGTATGAACATGAATGTCCCACAACATGGAAAAAATCATAACTTCATCATAACTAAACCATTTCACAATTGTACTCATCTGTCTATGACCGTGGCAGGACTGTGGTGGAGCAGTTAGCATTTGTAGCGTCCCCGGCCAGCCGTTCTCCATGTGCTTGCGTTGGTTTCCTCCAGGTATTCTGGTTTCTCTCCGTGTAGCTCAGTTTGTAAAGCAGTCATCCACCGACGAAAGGGTCAGTGTTTGATTGTGGTTCGATTCCCGGTCCCAGGTATATGCTGAAGTGTCTCTGGGCAAGACACTGACAGCACATTCCAATCTCCAGCTGTGCAGTGCCTGTCCAAGCCCAGCAGAAATTGGGGATGGTTGCGTCAGGAAGGGCTCCAGCCACCACACAGCCCTAAACAGGAGAAGTGTGGATGTTCATGACTGTGTCCATGACAATGAAAGGGCAGTGACCTATAGCCAATTTAATGTGCTATTTTAACACTTAATTCAGACACTTGCTGCCATATTAAGAGGTGCTCCTGTGTGTCACATGAGAGGACGGGGGCAAACCTACACTATAGTCTTTTAGGTTGGGTTCGAGCACTTGTTGCACTTAGTGTCTTGTTTTTATTGGCTCATACAGAACACACCTGTCACGGTGTCAAAACCTCATTCAAAGGTAATCGGATGAATCAGTATGTACTGCACACATAAATGTGTGTGATAACTCACTTGAGGTTTGGGGAAAAATAACACACTGCTCCGAGTGAGTTTTGGGGAGAACTTTTTTTTTGCTCTTTTGATTGTCACTGAGAAGATTCTCAGCAGGTCTCACTGGAGCTCTGCTTACCAAGAAAGTCTAAACAAAACTTAGTTACTCAGGCTATGTTTTTCTGTCTTTGTGTATTTCTGTGAATCTGCTAGGTTTGTACAACTCGGCAGACAGCTGGATGATCGTGCCCAACATCAAGCAGAACCACTACACGGTGCACGGCTTGCAGAGTGGCACCCGTTATATCTTCTTTGTCAAGGCTATCAACCAGGCAGGAAGCCGCAACAGTGAGCCGGCCCGCCTCAAAACCAACAGTACGTAAAAGCTCTTATGACACCTCCGCCTGTTTTTCTATGAATATTTACAAGCCTTGATGATTTAGTTTTTGATATTTATTACAATTTAAAGTAATTCTGCCTGGATTATACTGTATGTGCAACACACAGGCACAACTCCAAGCGTTCCCCATGAATAAGTGGAAGATAAGTAGCTTTACAGCTAATTTACATCACATTTTGATTAGTAGCAGAATGTTTATGCATTGCTTAAGTTTTGCAGCCTCGTTGTTACAGTTTCTGTCCAGAAGACAACAAAGCATCCAAATTATTAAAAGACAGAACCTGAGACAGCCCCAGTCAAATTAAATTATTTCATTTGTTTAGTCTTATTTTCAGAATGTATGTGGTTGTCATCCAGTGACTAATCATTTTGCATCTGGTAGGGCAGTAACAAACAATTGTATGCACGCACACACACACATGCACACACTTGGACTGCAATGTTGTATTATCCTAGTACAGTACTACTTACTTTACTAGCTACTATTCATACATTTACTTTACTTTAATACCACTTTATTAGCTGTGATTTATTATTACCACGGTTTCAGATATCTGGCAGAGCATATAGTAAAAGGAATTGATAATTTATTTGTGTACCTTAGGTTGTTTCAATTCTGAAAGTATCTTTCAATTCAATATATATTTTTTCCCTGCATTAGACTACTATTAATGTGGAGTTTATTCAGGAACTTATACTTTAATTCCATTTGGACATTATGGCACAACTTTGTGTCAGCTTTACCTTCCAAGTCTTCCTGCTTCTCATATATGAGCAGCAACATGTGAAAGAAGGATCACAATCAAATTATCTCTTTGGTTTAAAACGTTTATGTGAATCAGTTCTGTAGCTACCAGTCTGATTATACCGTAAACAGCACAACAGGATGTTCTTCCTTTTTTATTTTCCTCTTGTGAACAGTCATCTCACACTTCACTTAGCGTGTGTAAAATCTCTGCCTATTCACTCGTTCACTACTTCCTATATAAATAGTAAATATATCACTATAATGTACACTAAGTAGTTCACTTAATAGTGAGCAGTCAGTTGAGACTTCAGACACTAGCTGGTGTTACATTGTGTCTTCATTAACACCTGTTTGAGCTGCTAAACAGTATTTCTTTCATCGTTAAACGTGCGAGCATTTTATTCTGGGGATGGTGCATTCATGTACAGGTCATATACACCACTTTTTTCATTCCATTGTGGAAATGGTGACACACTATATAGTAGATATACTATGTTTCTTGTTTTTTGTTGACTGTTCACTTACTCAGCTAAGTTACTCATTGTCTTATTTAGCTTTAGAGTTTCTACACAATGCTGATGTTTTGACATCCTCTCTTGTTCAACAAATCTACTCTCGTTTTTCCTGGTGCATAGAATAGTTCCTCTAAGTAGGCAAACGGGTTTGGCACTCAGAAAAGATTATGTTTAACTGACACTTTCAGTCTTTGCTTGTTTTTCTTTCCCTCATTTGTTTGCTTCTGCAGAATCATTTCCTGGCTTTGAGCTCTGTTTTTCCTTTATATACGTCCCTTTTTTTTATAACTGCACACAGTAAATAAAATTAAGCAAGAAACCAAACAAAGCCACAGTGACTATAATGCAAGGAAATAAATTCAAAATAAAAATGATGCTTTTTACTGTAAAAGAGCAAAGATTGACAGTATGATTAAATCTTGTGTGGTCTGACGAGCTACATACATCTTAATCCACAGCAGTGGCACATAAAGCGTTAAAACCTTAACCTTAGCAATATACAGTAGCTAATTTAGGATATGCCTCAGGGGTGCTCAATAAAATTTTAAAATCAGTCTTAAATTGCAGCGGTCGTGCAGTGAAGCTAAATTGGAGTTGATATGCCAGCCCTTCTTAGCTGCTGTCAAGAGTTTGACTGTGGCATTTAGGATTAACTGTAATCTGGATACACTCTGCTGAGTAAAATAGGTGTGTGAGAAGCTGCGCTAGTCGAGGGATGATCTTTCAGTCTCTGACACGCAGGCATTTTTCTCTCTCCCTTTTTTTCATATATTTCATGCCAATCTTTTGTAATAGCCATTTGTTGATTAAACCCGTGTACATGCTGGTATTAAAGAGTTGATATTAAGCTGTCCATTTTGCTAAAGTGGGCCGATCTACAGTGTTAGTCTCCTAAAGTAGGTTGTGTCTCTCTGTGTGTGTCTGTATGACTGCGTCCATCTTGTTATTATCAGTACATCTTCTTGTTAAATTTTGATATTGTATTGAAAGTCTTTAATAGCAGGCAAATAGATGACATTACTGATGGGAATATTCTGTCAATAAATTAGTTCAAGCAGAATGGTAGTTCCAAAGTAATAGGACACAGAGGCATACTTTGCATTTTAGTCTGTTTTATGTTCAAATTACCAATTAAATGCATTTTATTGTTATTAGTGAAGAGGGGGCAGGCTCCACAAGCAGGCTACACCTGTTCTGTACGTGATGCTGCATCACCAGCCGTCTCATCTGAATCTGTGCCCCACTGTCTAAAAACTGTCTGTTGGGCCTAAAGCATGTCAGTGCTTTAACTCTTCTTATGGAATCAGAGTGGATTACTGCATCAGTGTAATGTGGGCATGACACGTATATACAGAGGTGAATTGCAGGGCATTTGGAGTTTCACTGAGCAGTAGTAGTTCCATCTACTGAAACTCCTCCAGTACAGAAAAGTAATGAGTTTAGGTAATTTGTGACACGGAGTGTTGCTGTCACCTTTTTTCTTTCTCTTTCTATTAATCCCAGTTCATATCAGATAAATTCTAATAACTTTAAAAAAACATGTCTTATGCGAATCAAACATACATAATTCAGTCTTCAGTCAAATCTTCAATTTTCGGCACATTTCATCGAATAAAGATGAACTACTGTAGTATAATGTATAAATGTATAAAGTATAAAGACAATTCCCACCCCTCTCTCCTATTTCTCCCGCTTCGCACCTACTCTTTGTCATTCTTCATCTTCTCTGGCAGCCAGTGTTATCAGGGGAAAAGCTTGTCCACCCACAGCCAAGTTTGGTGGAGATTTTGAGCCTATGATTGGCAACCAACATTTCTTTCTCGTGTAATGGTTTAGACAAGCCATCAAAACAACAAAAACATTCAATATTTTCTCCTGATTGAGTTTTTCTATTGTGTGTGTTTGTGTTCTTTAATGCACCTGCACCATGTGTGTTCATACTGTCAGCCTGTTCACATGTTTTTGTCCCTCGTTCCTTCTTTTGTCTCCCACTCTCTCCTCCTTCTTTTTCTCCAAGGAATTGGTATTCAGATTAAAGTGCCTGACTGATCTGTTTCAGTTTCTTTGGATTAAAATGGGTCACAACAAAACTGATCACAAATATTCCACTTTGACAGGTTTTTCTATAGGCTCTGCTGCTGTAGAAGCTCTAGTATCAAGCTTTTTAGCTGAGAACCACAAGTTCTTTACTTGCACTTGAAGTCTCTCTTTCAGTCTGTGGCTAGATTGGAAGGTTTAGCTGTCACATTTTTTAAGATGAGAGGCTCTGGAGGCTTTTAGCCTAAGCTCATCATATTTCAGGCAGAGGCTTGCAAAGCAAAGAACACAGTGACAAGTCACACAGATACTGGAAACTAATGCTCCGCAACTCTGTTCAAAAGAGTAACTCCTAAATACACTCCGTATGCAGCATCACCAATATGTAAAAAAAGTGTGTCAATACGGCACCATAAAAGTAAGCACAAGGAAGCATTGTCAACCATATTTCAAATGTTTAACGTAAACTGCTGCACTGAAACCTGTGAACATATAGCTAATTCAATAACTGGTAAAACTAACAATGTAACATAGAGCTGAAGAGTTTTCTCCATGACCTCAGATGATGCCAGGATTGGAAGTGAATGCTGAAGTTGAGAAAAACGTTCACATGGTTCAAGAAAAGTTCATTCAAGCAAGTTTTACATCACAACACACACATCCAACACTGTTTAACAAAAACTGAAAAAAAAATTGGAAGAGCTGCATGTGTTGGAAAGAAATTAAGAATTCAGACTTAGGCTTCTGTTTTTTTCCTGGACTTAAAGAAGCATTGTTAAAATCTGCTCTCTTATCAAATGTCTTTTCTTGGCCTCAAACAGTCCATGTTTCTCCGTTTTGTCCTTTTCAAACCCTCCTCTTGGAACAGTGTCTGCTCTTACCCCTGGCATATGACATATGATTCCTTCTGCTGGTGCCCCTTCTTCAATCTTTATGCCATCTGTCAATCCATCCCAAAGGTAAAGCCTTTCATATCAGGATGCAGCCATTTCTGGCCTTGTGGCAAAGACAGGCCAGAAATGTTTATTGTAATCCCATACAGATAAATGCAAATTGGATTTTTGTGTACACAGTTAAGTGTGTACATTTGTTTGATAAAGAAGCAGATAGTGATGAAGCTGAGAATCACAGCTTCTGCCTTCACCCACTCTACTTTGCATCGCTAAGATGAGGCTCTGCATTGATATTCTGATGCGTCTCCCTGATGTTTGGAAACATTTTATCATGCCGTGTATAGTACTACCCCCTTAGAAACCTTCAGTGCTGCCATGATTTGACCCAGAGGAAGCCCCTCGTTGCTTAGAATAACAATCTGACTTATGACACTTTCACTCAATTCTGATGCCACTATCACAATGCTACTTAATGCTGCAATATAATGCTGGAAACTGATTTACTCCAACAAGCCTCTGTTAACCTAGAGGTAATACAGAATCTTACTTTTCTCTTATTCGTTTTACATGTCATAAAGTCTTGTGTTTTCTAAAGTCCCAAATTTCAAGGTTTGCGTGGAAACATTTAAAGGCGTGTTACAGTAAAACACCACCAATTTTACACAACGTATTACAGCTCCTGGGGAATACAGCATAATGTATGTGAACCAAAATTATACAAAGTCATAAGCAGCTCCATTTAGAGCTGCACAATATGTGATTAAGTAATGGCACTTGAGTCAGCATCAGGTCCACAGTTTGATAAGGTGTGGAGTTAGAAAGAAGAGCGCTTACTTCATACTTCATCATGGCTGCGACTAGCCATGATGTATTGTGAAAAATGGATTGAATAAAAAGACAGTATCCAAAAACTACTTTAACCTTTTTAATTTTTAAAACAAAACCATACGGATTCTAATATTTTAAGCGTGCAGTGATAAATCAATGGAGTACTGTTTTAATGCCATCGCACATCCACTGTAGCCATGTTTGGTGCAGATTAGTTGTGAAGTCTCAAAACTTTTTTAGGCTTTTAGGGTCAATATACTGAAGCCACACATTTAACCCTGAGTGGCTCAAAGTGAACACTGGCCCTAATGCTGTACTATATACTGTAGCTGTGTCACTGTGCTCTCAGATGCCCACATCAACATGTAAAGTAACTCGCAGCTTCTTGAAACACATATGAATTAATTATGATAAAGAAGATAAAAAGAGTGTGTTTGTGTGCATGTGTGTGCTTGTATGTGACCTTCTATTGCTGTGACCATCCATTTACCTCTAAGCGAACCAGGTTCCTACACCACTGTCTTTTAAGGTGAAAGGAGTAACCTACAAAGAGACACAGAGAGGGAGAGGATGAAAGTGGACAAAAAGTGACAGGCTGCGAGTCAGAAAGCGTGAGTGTTGTAGTGAATAAAAGACACCAAATAGCTCTTTGCAGGCATGAGTGTCTGCAGACATGAGTGGCCTCAATTCACTGCCTTTTTACCCATTAAAGCAGTTCAGTCTGTGATGTACACAGTCAGAGCTACATTGTGTCCATCCAGTTACAGTTCAGAAATCTTACGTTAGTGGGCAACAGGCCAAACAGTATTGTTATAAAATACATAAAAAATGATTTCTTATTCTGAAGATTTAGAAATCATATTTTCCCTCATTGGATATAAATTAATTATATATAAAATTATATTTAGCCTAATTTGAATTTGTAGATGTTCTTATGAAAAACACAAATAATGAAGCCCATACACAGAATTCAAAGCCTAGCTAGTCATTTTAACATTAAAAAGTTAAAGCGGCATAGTCTGACTGACAACATAAAAATAATTATTCTTGTTTTCAATGCACCATATCTTTATTTATTTATAAAACATAAGCATGAAATTGAATTAAGGTTGCATTCGAGTTCGGTCACAACTTATTAGAGTGGCGGCTGACAGAACGAGAACCCACATTAATCCGGAAGGCTTTTATTAGACTGTGCCCTGTTTATGCTTTTTAATTGGCTGTCTGAGTCAGTAATGAATTCATTCTAACAAGAAACTAAGTTGCAGTAGAAGAGCAAAGCAGTTTGTTAATGTGGGACAGTTCCGCTTTAGACTGAATAGTATCATCATCACCTTCTGGGCTGTAGACAGCAGTCTTATATTATCATGCAGCATGTTCCTGTATCTGAGTTGCCTCTTTTCTAAGCTTAGTGCTCCATACTGCAGGCTACTGAGTAACGGGTCCGGTCAGGGCCAGCAAATCACAGAGTCTAACCTGACTGTGCATGTAGGTGGAAGTCAACTGCAAGTTTTCCCAGCGCAAAATGCAGTGATTTTAAGTTTCTGTGCAGAGTGTTGATGTGGAATATTTCCTATGTGTTGTTGTTCGTGTGCACTGATATTTGCTTTTCCCAAAAGCGTGTCAAACCTACACCTAAAAAGTAGCAGAATGATAAATCTACTTCATTATCTACCCATAAAAGTCACATTTGAAAAAGGTCAGACTCATGTAACTCCCCAAACTTCCCTCACACCTTCTTAAGTTCTTCAGCGGAGGCACCAGTCAGATTCCAGCCTTCTGGTTTGACATCTGTCCCGCAGTGTAAAGCTTCCAACATCAACACCCACTTTGTCATTTAGTGACAAAGCCTTAGGATGATATGAGGTAAGAGTAACAACAACACAAATCCAAGCTTAAATATGTCTTCATGTAGCAGCCTTATTGTTACAAGTTAAGACTGGGCTCTATTTTGAGTGAGCTTATTGTTTGTGTCAAAACAAAAAGCTAATCTGAATGCACACTTCCTCAGGGCAGCTACTGTGCTCACTGTTGACTTTATAATCATCGTCATGCTGTTGGTAAACTATTCTGGGTGTCAGTATTGTGTGCACAAAGCAGGAAGCTTGCAAACACACCAGAGTGTGTGTGTATATGTGTACATGTATGTACGGCACAGTATTTTTGTATCTCTATGATCCCCATCCTGTGTCGAGTAAACGGCTAAAAACCAGCATCGAAATGTCAAAGTAGGGATATGGGATATGTGTTCTATATTTACTTCCTGTTGAAGGACTTTCAATAATAATTACTCAGCATGCATCTGATGACAGGCCCTAAAGAAAGAAGTGGGATAAGGAGAAGTGACAAAGGAACCACTATTGTTGCATAAATGAACTGTTGAACTGGACGACATGTTCCTTAATTATTAATAAACTACAGTTTATTTAGAGCCAATCTACCATACTCAGCCTGGAGCTGTAAATAATAGCCAGACATACAGTGTGCAGCTGAAAGTACTTTCCAACGAACATACCATTTGCTCCAGTTTGAGTAACATTTGGTAACTACAGTGCACAGCTGTTCTAGAAAATTAATGAGGCTTTTTTATTTTTATATTTTAATTGCAACCTATTTGCCTCAAAACCTTTGTGTCCTCTTTAGAAACAAATTTGTTTGGGGTAGAGCACCACAGGCTGGGCAGAGAAATTGTGAGTCGGATTTAAAGGTCTTTGGTTCTGTCTTGTCATTATATGTATTTGTTGCGAACAATAGTAATGTAGTATGACAGCCAGTCTGGGTGTTTTAAGAAAGCTACAGTAAATAGTGTTTATACCTTAGTGTTGTATTGTCACAGGGCTTACATATCATGTTCAGTAACCCATAAAGTACAGTAATGTCAGTCAGTATCAACTCTTCTCTTTAGCAGACTACACAGAAGCTGGAAGTTTGAAGCTCAAAGTTGTGTCCTTCATGTGAAATGCCAGCAGGTGGAGATTGGGCATGTACAGTATTAAAATGGTTTGCGGGGTTTCGTTTGTATTTGTTTATTTCTGCAAGACAGATAACAGACTAGATGTGAGCTCTGAAAGCCTGAGAACTCAGCACTTCACCAAGGAAACCTTGATGTTGATCGGCCAAACTTTCAAGCCTCTTTGATACATTTTGGGTGCGTGATTACAATTTACACCCACACCGAGTCGTACCGACAGTAATTCAGTCAGCCTCGTTGGTTTTCTATCTTTACTCTAACGGGTTATCACAGAAACCTTATCTTCAAAATGGCTTCTTAATCACAGTGAAATTTCAAGCAGGCCTAGAAGCCGTATTTTTCTTGCACTGGTCTCTGAGGACTGTGCAGAGTTCATCAAAGGGTGAAGCTGGAGAAGATCAGGGATCTGCCATTTGTCTTTGCTCTTTACTGCACAAAGACATTTTCAAATTTCCTAGTGAGAGGTAAGGGGACAATGACAAAGATGTGATATCCTTTCATCCAAATTGCCTTGAATTCATGCTCTGTGTACTCACACTCCTGTTGGCTTATACACCACATTTCTTTGGATCATTCAATTAGAAGCCATGTGGCATGCAGCAACATTTAAATGCCATGCAGTGATTTGCACATTCAACAGGAATGCAGACACCTGTGAAAAGTTTTGAAGTTGTGTTTGTGACCGTTGACGTTATTAGAGAGCGCTCTGTGTTCCTGATGCTGCTGTTTCTTCAGCAGTAATTGTTTAGTTACGCAGTAAAATGAATCTTTTTCTGTCTCCCTCATTACACTCAGAGCACAATCTATTTCTCAGCAAAATTGTGAACCAGGAAACAAAAAGGGCTTAGGTGAAATAGACTTTATTGAAATAAAGTCCATTACCCAGATGCTGTTCAATTGTTTCAACGAGGGGCCAACAGATCAAAGTTTTTCTTTCATTCTCCAAGTGGTTCACTTTATTTGAGGTGAATTTGTTCTGTGTTTTTGTTTAGAATCACATAAGTGGGTGTAACATGATCATTTATATATATTATTATAATCACTTTTTAAAAATAAAAATGGATTAATAACTGTTTCACATATAGGCAGTTACTTTATGTATACTATATACAGTATAACACCACATACTGATGTACTGTGTATAAACTAGACTTGAATTTGAATTTGAATTTGGCATGTCTTCTGAGTGCTTCTAGCAAGTACCTGTACTGTATATTCACTGCAAATTTACAGTAGATCTTTCAATTTGCTGGCAACTATTCAAAATGAAAAAGCTTCAGTGTTGGATGAAGTAGTCAGAGCCATTACCTGAATAAAAGTAGAACTATTACAATGTGAAATGCTTCGCTGCAAAATAACTTATAACCACAGCTGTCAGACAAATGTAGCAGGTTAAGCGGTACAATCTATCAACCTGATGTTACATAAAGTAGGTAAAGTACAACCACCTTAGTTCTTGCAGGGTGTACAGTAGATATGGCTTAGCCTGCTTGTTCCCCAAGGGGGAAAAATTACCTAATGTTAAAAATAAATGGTCCAAAACATCACTTTGCAGTGTTGACCAGTTACTACATGATGCACTGGAAACAGTTTGAATGCAACAGTTCTTTTAATTTTACTTTACACTTGCCAAATCCTAGTTTTATTTATAGTGTCCTGCCAGACTTATATACGTTACATATTCTCTTACTTATTCACACATTCACTACTTAAATCTAAGCTTATTATGCAGGATTTTTTCTATTTAAACGAAACCTGGCATTGGTTCAGACATTTCCACTCTACTACTTACTGTACATCTGTTTGTATGAATACCAGAGTTGATTCTTTATGTGTGTGTCTGCTTGTCCTTTACTATCACATGTGTCTCCCCTTCCCAACCTCGGGCCCAGCCTGGCCTCTCAGGAGTCATTCCCTGGAAAGGCATGACAGAGCCCCAGTGTCTGGAAATGGCTGTGCTGGCAGCGATAAGCAGTTCAAAGAAGAGAGCGCATTAATGTAATTGGCTGCCAGCAGCACATTGGCCTCAACGTCTCATATCCACATGCGGTAACACACACTCACCATGCGGATTATTGGAGGGGAGCGTGTGAGAGTGGAGCGAGGGTAGAGAGGATGAGAGCGAGAGAATGAGGAGAAAGGGATGAAGGGAAGGACAGATCGCGAGAGGGAAGGAGGAGGAAACGGGGGTCCTCATTGTGTCGCTCATTAAGCCGTGGGAGGGCTAAAGAGGCTGAGAGATGAGATGAGAGGTGTCAGAGTTAAATGTCAGGTCTGGAAGGGACGTTGCTGGCCTCCATGAAGCCAACACACACACACACACGAACAGAAAGAGGTAAAGAGGGGATCCTTTGCCTGGTTTTGTGCCTAATATTATCCACTCAACTTTGCAGTCCTCCTCTCTCTCTCTCTCTCTCTCTCTCTCTCTCTCTCTCTCTCTCTGCCACTCACCAAGTTTTACTCTCTTTTTCCACCCATTACACCCAAATTACTGGTGTCATTGCAAATTGAATTGTTGCAAGTGGATAGCAGCATTTCCGCAGAATAGCCCTGACTGCTATCTAGTGCAGTGGAAGTGAAGGCTATTTCCTTCAGCTATTTTCAAAGTCTGTGTGATGGGAGGCACAGAGGAGAATGCCGGTTGGCTTCCTCCACTGTTATGAAATGTTTTCACCAAAGGCTGTGAGCAGCTTTGAAGTTTAGACTCTCGCCCTTGTATTTCAAACATTCTCCTCTTCAGTCTCTCCCTGTGAGTTCTCTGCGAGCACTTCTCACCCCAATTTCTATTTATTTTTTCTTTTGCTGCTTCTCCATGTTGAAATTGTGCTCTCATTTTTATTCTCGCTCTGTTTTTTCAGACTCCTGATCGTGTGGTATTTTCTGCCTTTTTCTGCTTGACAATACTGACTGATTATGAACCCCACATGTAATGGATTTGCTAAAAAATGTTTAGCTAATTGACACATAAGTGAGTGTGTCAAATTACATTGGTATCATTACAGTAAATGACAGAGGTTGTCATTTTTCACTAATGAAATAATCAAATCAGAGATCAAATGACATGTCTACTATCAAAGTTATTGGTGTCAAACCCACAGAGAATACATCACTAAACTTTGTAGTGCCTCTGTACTCCACAGAGAAGCTCAGCATTTTTCATTTAACTGTTTTGGTTTTCTAGCCTGCAACGTTTTATTTTGTTCACTCTCATTAGCATAATTGTAAAATGCAGCAGGTAACTCACAGTAGAAAACATTCCTAGGAGTAAACCCCAGCTGGTGAACATGGTAGAGCATTTATTGCCTAAAGAATCAGATGTTTCCCTATGGTGTAGGTGGAGAATAAAACAATACTGAGCTTAATCCGTCAGGTGTATAGAAACGCAATTTCCTGAATGCTAATGTTACTCCATAGCTGCTGGAGGTGTAACAGCATAGCCTTTTTTTTGTTAAATTAAGCCAAATAATACATGTTTACACATTAGGTAAACAAAACTTTTTGTAAACAGTAGCACAATATATAACAGAATATTCTCCACATAACATAACTTAAATTAACAAAACAAATCTTTACACCCAACTTTTACACAATGACAGCTTTGAATTTCTACCCTGTTTTGTAGTAACACAAATAAAACACTGTGATCGGCAGTTAATAAAACTCAGGAGGAAAACACTTTTCTATCAAAGTTCTAACTTTTATTTATAGTTTAGTTTTTTCCATATACTGTATGTTGCATCATGTCATAGTTTGTAATGCCGTCAAAAAAACACTTTGTAAACTGTGATTTTAGATAGAGGCGCTGTTTTTTATAAAGGATCAAACTGATGGGAGAAGTAACGATTATGTAATCATATCATTAGCAAGAGAGCCTGCTCCTAAATCACAATACCAGACTCTTTGAAACACAAGACTCTCTCTATTTGAAGGTCAGCCCTTCAAGTTGGACCCAAAGACGGCCCACAAGAAGCTTCGTCTGTCCAATGACTGCCTGACCATGGAGAAAGACGAGAGTTCATTAAAGAAGAGCCACACTCCAGAGCGTTTCAGTGGCACAGGCTCCTATGGAGCAGCTGGTAATGTCTTCATCGACAGCGGGTGCCACTACTGGGAGGTGCTGCTGGGAGCATCCACATGGTAAGAAAGACACACACAAGTGCATTATATAAGCCTGCAAGGAGGTTTGGTAAATCAAAATATCTTTCTTGAGGGAGTTTAAATCTAGGCTGTTATGCAAACCAGCACACACACACACACATACAGACATAAACTCCCCACACAAGACTGCGTAATCTTATCCTAATTATATTCTTTTCACTAATTGGCTCTGAAGTAGCCTTCTTCATGCAAGTAAGACCCAAAGGGCTTGCCTTGTGTGTCCTCAGCATTTAGGTAGTGTGACTGTTGGAGTCATTAAGGAGGACACTAGTTTCTAATTATTAATGCATTCTAAAACATCCCTTCCCTGCAGGTATGCCATTGGGGTGGCTTACAAATCAGCCCCGAAAAACGAATGGAGCGGCAAGAACTCATCCTCATGGGTGTTCTCACGCTGCAACAACAACTTTATGGTGCGACACGATGGCAAGGAGATGCTGGTGGAGGCAAGCCTGCAGCTGAGGCGGCTGGGTGTCCTGCTGGACTACGACAACAATTCACTGTCCTTCTATGATGCCATGAACTCCCAGCACATTCACACCTTTGAAATCTCCTTCCTCCTGCCCGTTGTACCTACTTTTATGATCTGGAACAAGTCGGTCATGATACTGTCAGGGCTACCCGTCCCTGACTTTGTTGATGGCGTGGCCTCAGATCTTCAAGAGCAGCAACAGCAGCAGATGGGGCTGTGCCGACAAGAGTCGCCATACTTGACTGGGATGAAGAGCTGCCACTGAGACATGCCTACCGATGACCTAGTGCAGTCCGCTCAGGCCTGCTGACTGAGAGGTTGATTTGGAGCTAAAAGACATTGACAGTGTGACTGTCAATGTGCCCAAATTACTTTCTTATGGATTTAGAAAGTGATCAAAATATGCACACCAGTCTGAACAAATGTCAGCCCTGTTAGTTTGTAGCCATCCAATGCTTTGTAAATCACCCCTCAGTGGAAACAAGGTCTCTTGACTGCTAACGGCAGTCCTGCAAATAAAGCTTTTGTCTGTCACTGGGCAGGCCAGGGCTCCTGGTTGTCTTGACCATTAAAGGTCTTCCTTTTTGAGTTTATGCTGACCATAGGTAGTAGACCAAGGAGGTTCTCATCATTCAGAGTTTGAATATAAAAACTGTGAGGTAATCTAATGTCCCACTGTTGCTGAAGATTAAAAAAAAGGTAACAGCATCAAAAAAGACTGCAGTCAGAAGCCTTTTCCTTGGTCTTTCTCCTAGATTTGACCCAGGAGTCTGGTCTCTGTTAGTTTGTCACAGATTTCATGTTTGTGTTAACGTTGCTCCCAGATATTAATTTTATCACAGGGGACAGATTTGCATCATGTGACTACTTAACTTGTATGATAAGAGATTTATTAAATTCTGGAGGGTAAAGTTGTTATTTATGACAAGAAAGATGGTTTACTTTTATTATTATTCTCAACATATTCATGTTGCACTTTTGAATTAACACTAATTTCCCCTTCATGAGTATTAAAGTAGACGGAGCTGAATGGCAGATTTGTAATGGGGAGGGGAAGTTAAAACTAGCACTACTACTGGTTGTGTTCATTACTGTGAACATCTTTATCACTTTATTTTCCCACTCATTTATGAAACAATTTTACTTTTTCTGTTAGTTTTCATAACATATCATCTTATAAAGTCTTCACTTAAAGAACTTTGCAATAAAATAGAAGTCCCTGCTATAAAGTTACAAAGTTTTTTTCACTGTGGTTTGAACACAATCTGCGACTTTCCCTCCCCATCTGTCTTTTTAATAACCTATAGTAAGTTTTTGTTGTTTGAAAAAGAGATATGACTGAGATGATGTTTATGCGACTTTTATCGGAATAAAATAGTCACAAACTAATGGCTGTTGCAGGGAAGGAGAGGGGTTAACACATTAACTGTCTGTTGCAATATCATGGCTTGATTGTGTTTTCACACTCTCAGACACACATGCACATACACACACACAAACACACGTCATGTTTTGTTCATGCTGGCCGCGTCGTGATAAATGCATGATACATTGTGGGGTCCCACAGTGGCTAATTTAAGTAGCTTTCAAGTTCACGAAATCTTGTTTTTTGTCAGATTCTGACTCAGGTGACCATTCGCTTACAGCAGACCTGAACACTTTTTTTTTTTCGTCCCCCATGACTATTCAAATACCAGCTGTACCTGAATCTGTTGTTTGCTTTTTATTGGGATTTGAAGCCCTAGTGTAAGTGGCAGTTTCTCTGGTTTGATATTCAGGTAGTGATGCTAATTCAGACAATCATATATGTTTATATATATAAGTTTATGCTGATTTTCGAGGTTGCGTAGTAGAAAAAGTGGGTTGGGGTGATATTAATAACACTCAAAGCTGTGCTGCAAATAGCAGGTTTTACACACCATCATATTTGACTTGACATTTTAGACCTTATCACTGGCCATTATCACTGTCTTCACACATCACCAGGTGTGATGTGTGATGGACTAATTTTGAGTGTCATGTAACGTGTATGGACAAGCTATGACTCGTCTGACCCTGCAAACACACAAGGAGCTCAATCATTTCCTACAGTAGTGACCTTAAGAACTTATTGATTTGGTAAAGCAAAGGACCCGTGATATAAAACTCTCAGCTGTGGAAAGGCAGGGAAAATCTGACCTGCGGTGGCGTCAGTGTGCTGTTCAACCTGCGATGTTAATCTAGAGCAACTGTTACAAGGCATCAGTCATGATTATATATTGATTGCTTGAGAGCTTTGGCAATAGAGATAATACGCTGGTCAAAGGTAACCTAGTGGGTGCTTTAGTATGAGAGCTGGGTTCTTTTTTTTTCTGTCAGGAATTTTAAGTGAATGTTACCTGATGTCCAGATATCAACGCATCTTGTTGAGTAATGTCAGTCACAGGCTCAAAACCGCCATGTGTTTATTTGTGATCTGGACTGACAAGCTCAACTCATCTGTGCAAGTTTGCTTTGCTGGGTCACTGCATGATTTTTTGACCTTGCTGCAGGTTCATATCTCTTTCCTTATCTTGGTGATAAGGTTCATTATCTCAAATCCACAATATTCTCTGTTTCTTTCCTCCCAAAAAAGAAAAAGACAAGAACACTCAGACATTAAATGTTCGTTGCCATGCACATCAGGTCGTTTGCAGTGGTCTTTCTTTCTATGTGTCACAAGTCAGTACAGTTAAATATATACAGTGAATGATTTTCAATAGCTACCCATTCCTTGTAGTGCTGTGTAATACCCTAGAGACAATGCAATAGATTTTTCTTTTGCTTTTTCTGTTTGTGTAACATGGAAAATTATTTTTTAACTCAAGAGAAACACACTCCTCTCCCTTTGGCATTTGGACCTTAATAAACAGCACAAAAATATATAAATGATCATTTTAACCAGAGAGGAATGTAAATCATAGGGGGAAATATATATTATATAAAGTTGTATAATGTACAAAATATATAAGAACTAATGTTATTTATGTGAATTTAAGTCCAATTAAAAGTCTGATCCCAAATGTGTTTTCTCAGTTGTCTGTCCTTCCACCTGAATATGCAATAAAATATAAAGCGTCATTCCTATTAGCTTGATGCATGGCCCATCAAGATGTATCAGTTCATTTATTTAATAACTATGCTCAGTCTCCTTCTTACAAAGTAAGACAGTTGGATGACACTGTCGTTTGCAAGAGCTTAGTGTGACAAGAAAGCAAATAACAATATATAGTAAAATATTAGGTTTGTTGAACTATCCCTTTAAGATTTAATTAACAAATGTGTACATAAACCTAAAAGAAGCTCTAATAGGTTTTATTCTGAGAGGTGTGTCATACACAAACCTCTTTTTATACTGCTCACAGTGCATCTGAACTCTTTGAACACCAATTTAAAAGTCGTGGAGCGGTTAAAGGCAGAGCAAGGCTGCCAGTCTGGCAGGTCGTCCAGCGCTCACGGTGGGGTTATTAGGGTTATACCCTCTTAGTCTTCATCTGTTATCACTGGCATGAGTGTCTCATTACAACATAGGTCCCAATGCTGCCTGCAAGCATGGCACACACAAACTGAGCCTGATAGAAACAATATGCTCACTTTGCAGCTTCACTCCTGTGATGCAGGACTGTTCTCATAGTATCACAGATTGAATCTCAGCCACTAAAACCACTAATTGTTTATGTTGGTCATATAAAATGATGTAAAGTCTGAGTATAGATAGTAGGTTGGAGGAATGAGTTTCTTCCATGCAAAGATCTAAAACTATATCAGCTCCAAGGTCACTTTTCACCTGACCCAACACTGTTTCACCTGCTGAAAAGATCAACCATATCCCTCAGTCATCAATATTGAATCACAAACATACATCATACCTATGACCTTGGATAGCTTGGACCAAATAGTATCTAACCTAAAGGTAAAAATGTGCTAATGAAGAAGTCCAAAACAATTACTGAGTTTAGGCAACACTTACAATGATCTTCACAAAGCAGTGAAGCCTAACTATCTAACTGTACCCTCTAATAATTTTCCCCAGAGAATCGGGAAACTCTGATCTTGCAGTAATATCACAGCTAGGAGGTAGCTGGCTTTGACTAAATCTAATTCTTTTTCGTTTATTTTTGTTCAACATATTTGTGCCAGACAAAAGTTGGCTGAACATGGTGCGAGCTGACTCCGCATATTACGCTTACTGTGCTTTCCATACTGTATACTGTACACACAACCTTAAATGGCACATACTGTAAACCACATCAAGATGTTAGAACAAAAATATATGGGACTCAAAATTGCCACCCACTGCTCGGCGTAAAGAATAAATATGTACTGTATCTACACTTTATTTGGTTCTATACAATCTAATGCAGTTCAATGCAGCAGCTCTGCCATGAATTTAGTTTTAAAAGGTTAATTTATCTGTCATAATTTCAAACTGTCAGGCCATAGTGGTTGGTGGAATAGTACTGGAGGGCATTACTGTACATGTATATTAAGAAGTGGTTCTAATGTTTTGGTCTCCCTATTAAAATGAATTTAATGCACTCTAGTACAACTCCATCGCCCACTAAGACCTCAGTAATTCAAAAAACGTAGAATCATTATATGACAAGGTCAAGCTAAAAACTGAGAAATTCTAACTTTGTAAAGTCGGTGTAGCCAGTCAGCTGAATGTACCAAGTGGAAATCAAATATAAATGGACTACAAATAAAAAAACATTGTTAAATTAAAAATAATTACTTAAATTATTATTTAATCAACTACACTATTTCCAGGTAACTACTGGCAAGTAACAAGCCATTATCCAATCCATTATCAGTCATTTGTTTGGTTGTCAACTAAAAAAATGACCACCTTCAAGAACAGCACCACTCTTTCTCTGCTCTATAAAGCTCTAGGGCTCTGGTTTGACAGGTTTTATGCTTCTTTTTTTTCAGTGTGTTTGCATTGATGGATTACAACCCTCAGTGCCTTAACTCTGTCCAGTTCAGGCCATAAGTTCAAATAGCAGGGCTGTGATTGTAGGCCTGGTATTTACCTTTACATGTGTGACAGATTATCTGGAGGTTTTATGTGAAACTCACTCTGTCTCTGCTGTCTCACACTGTTAGCCAACTAGCAAGCAAGCCATCGGAGCAACCCGTAATTACATTTCTAATTGCAGAATAATTAGGACTCCCTGTGTAGCTCGTTAAGTCATTTGTCACCGAAGTCTCTAATGGCATACACCAACTGTAATTATACAGAATGAAAAGCGTACATGTTGGGGAGCATTCACCACTACCTGAGGCCTGAGATTCCTCTGATAAAGCACACTTTATCAATTCATCTGCTGATCATTGTATTAATGATAAGCTACTAACTCTTCATGCCTTTGTTATAATCAATAGAAACGTGTTTGGTTTCAGAGTGTGTTGTTTAAATTAAGCCAGAGCCTCACAGATGCGGCCAGACTACTTTCTTTCACCTTTGCAGTGCATCAATGTCAGATAATGTTCCTCTCCAGAGAACAATGAAAGTCAAATTTATAAATTTAAGCAACAGATTATAGAAATGTTCTCCCCTTCAGCCTCCCTTAAAAGACAGGAGTTTATCTACGACTAACATCTCTGAATGGAGGTTTTACCAGGACAGTTTCTGAAATCTCCTCACTGCTTTTACGTTAATGTGTTTAATATGCACATTCACAACACTCGGGTCATCTGATGACTCTTTTTTTAACATTGATACACAGTCTGTGTGTCTGGAGTTGCAACTGAACAGCCTCTCAGAGGACCTGCATTAACATTATCATTTTCCACTAAAGCTATAGCCACCTACTGCTGTTGTTTCACCTAGACTAACATCTCCTGGACCATACTAACCCCTATATACTGGTTGAATTCCTGTCTCCTTGGCTACATTTCATATTACATGCTGATATGGTCCAAATCCTTTTGCGTCCAAGTGACCCTAGTGTTAGTGTAAAGTGTAGTGCCAAGGAAGTGTAAAGAAACACAAAGGGAGTTTTTTCCAAATCAGATCTGGGCTACCTTCATATGTAGTCCTAGATCCATTTCATATTCGATCTCAGGCAATGCATCCGCTGTCAGAACAGTCAGATGGGAAGTCGTGATGGGATTTTATTTTTATGTCTTCACATGCAAAAATTGCCTGCAGTCATCAGTCAGTGTTAGTATCTCACACTATGGTAAAAACAAACATAGCCGATCAACAACAGAGATGGGGAAACATGGATAGATGAGGAAGTTTTACGTTTGTTGGACATGTATGGAGAAACTCCAGTTCAGGTTGCAGTGAAAATAACAGTTGTTGAGGAAACTGGTCAATTTGGCCATTGCACAAATTGCATTTTTGTTGTTATTGTAAGCACATAGTCTACACTCAAATACATGTATGTTTAGGACTGGAAATGTTCAAACTGGAGCTGGATCAATGGCACTTACAAACATGAATAGGAACTATCAACATAAAAAGATTAGAACAGACCAAAAACTTGAAACTGAGCTTTACAGACTGTAATGTGAACACAGCCCTTGTTTCTTTTGGCAATCTGCATTTATCTCCTGTTAATCTCTGTCCACGTTGTTCCCAGTCACACAGATAACGTAGTCCCAGACAACCTGTTCACCTTTCTTCTATTCTCACTCATCTCACATATGTCCCACCCCCCTAGAAACATTACAAACCTGTTTCCATTTCCGTCATTAGCTCCCTTCATACATACTGGTCCAATTCCCCCACCAGATAGTCTATTGTGCTGCACCATTGCAAACAATAGGGGTTGGTGTAGGGCATTTGGTAGAGCAGTTGTCGACAAACCACAGCGTTAGCTGTTTCAATCACAGTTCCCCCTCACTACATATTAAAGTGTCTCTGGACAAGACACTGAACCCCAATATTGCCCTTAGTGTCTCCTGCTTACTTTAAACATCTTTTAAATTACTAAATTCACTATAATGTTCCTGTTTGTCCTGCATGTTTCTTGAAGTTTGAGTATGACCAATTTGGTGTATAGAGCACCATCAGGCAGGGGAAGCAAAGAAACTTTAACAGTGATAACAGTATGTTTTTTTATTTGTTTTTGTGGGCTTTTTTTGCTGGAGATAATCAGGCATAGTTAGTAAAAAAATGCATTCTTTTAAATTAATGAAAATCTTTGAATTTGTCAGATCTATCAATAGTTTATGTACATGAATCAGTAAATGCATAAAGACTGCTGCCTTACACAAACAGGGATGCTTCGATTTCCAAGGTATTAAGCTTAATAACATCTCTTAATAATCTCTCTGTGAAACAAGCCAGAACGTTTTATCCAACATAAAAGTGTGTCACTACCATTCTCATTCTCATTCTAGCTCAATAAATCCAGCCAGATTTTTCACCAGCTGTGGATGGCCATCTGTGTGTGTCGGCGTGTTAAGGTCTGTCAGAGCTACAAATGCACAGCTGGAAATAATGAACTGCAAATCTGCATCGACCCCCTGACCCTGTTCACTAGCACACACCTGCTCCAGCTGTACCTACAGTACCTGCCTAGAGTTTAGTGATATTCAAAAAAGCCTCATTTATTACCATCTGTTCTGCAGAAAGACAGACATTTTATTTGAATCTATCTGAACTGGAAGCTGGCGGCCTGATAGCTCGATGGGTCCAGCAGCAGGATGGGATGCAGTAAAAACACATACCAAATGTGCGGAACATGTTCCAATGTGACGACCCCTGAAGGGACAAAGACAAAAGCCTTGATTGATCTGAACTGGAAGCTGCTCTTTTTTCAGATGGGAGACTTGGGTGTGTTAGCTGTGTGAACCTCTGTCTCCTTACAGGGTTAAGGCCATTTTAACATTTAATTTAAGGAATTCTTGTGATGCCCAGATTTCTTTTTCTGCTGAGTATACAAAGCATAAAAACAAGAAGACAGTGTTAACCACTCCACACAATAAATCAAAGATTTTAAAATATGGGGACATGGATTAGATTGAAGTGATAAAAATGAGTTGATGTTGGACCTGTTGATGCAGACAGAGGCAGCCTTTACATTTCCTAAGTGAGGATGAATTAGATCAAGATGGAGGAGAGAGGAAAGGCTTGGCTCACTGCCCGTAGGTTGATGGAGGAGAGCTATGAACTCTGGGAAATGAGGATCTAAACAGGCAGTAGATCACCAAGCCCACGGGCTCTGTCTCTATCAGACACTCTCTCTCTCTTTCTATCTCTCTCTCTCTCTTTCTATCTCTCTCTCTTTCTTTCTTAGTCTCTCTCTCTCTCTCGCTCTCTCTTTCTTTCTCCTTCTCTCTCTCGCTCTCTCTTTCTCTGTCTCTCTCTCTTTCTTTCTGTCTCTCTCTTTCTATCTCTCTCTCTTTCTTTCTTAGTCTCTCTTTCTTTCTCTCTCTCTTTCTGTCTCTCTGTCTCTCTTTCTATCTCTCTCTCTTTCTTTCTTAGTCTCTCTTTCTTTCTCTCTCTCTTTCTTTCTCTCTCTCTCTTTCGATCTCTCTCTCTCTCTTTCTATCTCTGTCTCTCTCTTTCTTTGTCTCTCTCTTTTTCTTTGTCTCTCTCTCTCTCTCTTTCTTTGTCTCCCTCTCGAACACCCAGACACACACAGTAGCACTCACACAGCAAGCAGTGGATTTCTAGATTAATCTCTGGGGATGGAATCAATCAACTGGCCCGGTGGCATCTCTGAGAGCTCTGGGTGCTTGATGGACTGCTGAAGAAGAGTGATGCGCCCAGGTGCATTAGAGAGATCTCAGCTGAAATCTCTACCCCTCCATCTTTCCTTATGGAGATGACAGGGTGTTAGTTCCATGGAGATATTTTTACCATTACTGACAATCTGATGAACCGTGTGGGGAGGAGTCTTTAGGAATAGTGTGTGCAGAACCAGCATTAAACTGGGTAACAAGTTACAAGATGGTCCCCAATTTAAGTTGCTCAATGCTGCATTATTCAAGAAATACTTAATGCTTTTGAATTCTCAACATATAAATAACCTGCATGTTCGGAATAATTTTTGGGCCCATAGAGCATGCACGCTATCGTGTCTTTCCAGCCAAGCCTCTTGGCAGCCAATGCTCTTGGGATAAACCAAAATAATCCTGCCTGGTCTAAATGGATCGAATTTAGATGATAAAAGAGTCATCTTGCAGGGTTTGAATAACGTTTTCTCTGTGTTTATAGTGACTGTGTATGGGGATAATGCTTTTGTGTTCACCTCTGGTTTGTCACTTTATTGTGGTAGAGGGGTTCGACCAGCACTGTTTCCCTGAGGGCTTTGTTCATTCTCTCCTGTTGACTGCTAAACCCACTGCCCTGAATTGATGATATCTAAACATACCTTAACGCCATGTGACACTGTGAAACTACAACTTCCATGAGCACTACCTGCACACAGAGTTTGTTCATTTGTCCATTCTACTGCCTTGTGCTTTGGAGCTAATGAAGAGTTGAGCTTCTTTACACAGAATTTGTTACGGTACAGCTTTAAGCTAAGGCCCATGAAGCCTTTGAGCTCATAAGCACATTATCAAGTGACAGCTCTATGATTGATTATCCAAACTCTCAACATAACTCATTCTCCAGGGGGAGATCATAATCGAAAGTAAACACTGCTTGATAATTTTGTTAAGTGAACCATGTTGCCTCTTTGATCCGTGCATATCTGATCCATACACCAAAACAGCCATCACCATCTAAATGATCTTTTCTATTATCATTAATATCAAGCTGTCTTCTCTCTTGTCTGTCCTCGCCTTTGATAGTTATCAAGCCATCATTCATCCTGATGGAAGCCCATTAGCCGCAGTCAGTCTCAGGTTGACATGTTGACATAATTGGATGCAGCTCATGATATAAATAACTGTCCTTGACCCATGTGTCTGCTTCGTCTGGGTTAGAGATGCTCACTAATAGGGGGGGTGCTGTGAGAAAGGAATCATAACACTCAGTGATGCCACCTGAATAACATCATTCCACTAATAGAGACTTACGGCATTTGCCTTTCAAATATTTATATTTGCATCTAGAAAGACTTTGAAACTTTAGATAATAGCTAACAATACTGCAGCCGGCTGCTTAAGATCTAATGTTATGACCTCCACCTGATTAATCAGTATAATACATAGGAAATACAGAAAAGCTCTGATGGAAAAATATAAAGTTGCTACCTGCTTAGGGTTAGTGGCTAGTCAGTAAACAATTTAGAAAATTTAGCAACTCAAGAGACAGATTTCCCTAGCTAGTTAGTGGAAAACAACCAAAGCTTAAAGGAAAAAAAAAAATATGCAGGTGGATGCAGACTGAATTCAAATTGCTATGATGCTTTGTTGCTCTGTATGTTTCACCATTTAAAAGCATTCAAATGCACAAATATTTATATGAATAGACAGACATTATTATGACATGATTGTTTATCTTTTACAATGCTAGGAGACTGTCACTTAAATAGCGAAGCCTCTCGGTGTGATCATGATGAACACGGCCTTTAAGACTGTGCTGCATTTCTGACTCCATGGTGGACTCAGCAGTGGGCAGTAGCTTGCAGTAGGTCATCATCACCTTCCCAGCTCCACACAAAGAACCACTATGATAGCATAATATCACAGTGTAATGGACAGTAGTTGTGGAGAAAAGAGCAGAAGGTCACATATGGTTCAGCTGGCTTTAAACCACTTCTAAATCTGCAGACCTCTCTCATCAGTGAGGTGACATTTCACCACAGCCAACATTAAAATGTCACCTTATGAGTCATATGTATCTAATACTGTACACAATAGCTCACAATCTGACAAAAGTGGGCACACTGTTAGATTAGTCCTTTTCATTTACACTTGCTGTGAAGGTGAATTGTCTGGCCCTTCTGTTAAAATGAAACGTGTCAATTAATACTTTGTGTGGGAAGTGGTTAGGGAAGAGGAGACTGAGTGCTGTTATGTTTTACTAAGTGACAGTAAAGGCCGATGTAGCTTTCTTTAATCAGACAACTGTAATGCTTGATATTTTCAGGTCATAATGTTTCCACGCTCCGAGCAACTGAATGTACCCAATATTAAATAGCTTGAGAGCATGACAGAGTACAACAACTGGCTCAGCGACTAGAAAACTAGAAACCAATTTGGAATGATTTTAGTCTCTCTTATTCTAAACAACATGCACTCAGAGTATGGTTTCAAAAGAAATACATTTTAATTTGCAGAAAAATTGGTTATTTTTCTTTCTGGAGCTAATGTTTTTTGCTTTTGTCTTTGTATGCGATCTTGGCTAAATGCTGTCACTTTAATCTTATCATGAAAACTTGTTGCCTAAAACTGACTCAGGACTGTTTGGGTAATCAATCACTATTCACAACTCAAGAATCACTTGTTTTCAAACAGGACATTTGTAGGTATCGGCGTCAAATATTCCCACAACAGATGCACTGCTAAAAGAATCACCATGTTTTTTGCATCGGGATCATGTAATACATGATGTTTTTGTACTTCTGTGCACAATGACTGGTTTGACAAATAAACTAATTAAAAGTTGTAGCACAGCCAGCCCAAGGAAACCTGTCACAATAAACAAATAACAAGACAGGTATGTTTTGAAATGATGAAGATATATTTGTGTTTGTACATGGCAGATGTAATGAGGTTTTGGCCAAGAGAGCAAAACAACTAATTGTTTATAAAACAATAACCTCATCAATTCTACTGTAAACAGTAACTAGCGCTTTATTGTCCGTGATGACTATTTGAAGCTGACATTAACTGGTCATGCTGTTTATAATCTATGTGCTGTAGGATATGGTCACTTTTATAGTGTGTCAGAAGCTTTGGTTTGCTCAACATAATTTAAAATGGTTATCAGGCGTAAAGTGTGTAAGGCCCTTTGGGGCAAATTTGACCAGTGAGGAAGGTCCAGTGCAGAAACATCCACCTGCATGCATTTTGTTGTTCTATTAAACCAAAATTTGAAATTTTAAGATAACAATTTTAATTTAACATTTTTAATTTTCTAATTTGCTGCATGTACACTGGAGTTGTCTTTCTTCCAACATTGTTTATAGGCCAGAATTAGTTTCTACATTAGACATACATTTATAATCGAAACATGATACTTCAGCCCCCTTAAGATGGAAAACTTTCTTTAACTTTAAAATTCTTCAATATACAGTAACCTTTACGGTAGCATCCTGATTTATACCATGCATAATGTAAAATGTATATTTTTTCTTGGAGCTGAGTGAAACATGGTTCCTGTGCAGCTTACCTGTTGTGCTCCAAACACAGGATGTAAAGGCTGTACCTCAAAAGAGAGATGTCAGGTTAAAGGTAAGTTAACAAATTTCAGTGTTACACAAATTCCATGTAGAGATATGTGAAGTTCAATTTTCTGCTTCACCCTGCAATGCCAATAGCAAAGCATCCAAGCTTGTGAGAATAAGAATAAATATTTGCAAAAAGGAGTTTTCTAAATACCTGAAAAGGTTATTTTGCACACATTATTGTGATTCCTGACCAGCTGAGGAATATTAGCTCTATAACTGCTACTATTATTATTATCTGTTACTACATTCACTGGGCCAACATGTGTCAGACTGTGTGCGATTGCATGGCAGAGAAAATAGCTTGAGGTGAGGTCATGTTTGATGCTGCAAACATGATGATGAACTCCCAGGGCCCTACTAATATAGGTCGAGTTTGTTTAGTGCCAATTATTTTGTGTACTCATACTCATGTTAGTCTGTGTTTGGCCTAAGGTGGATTCAGTGTTATTTGTATACATTTGTGTAATGACTTGTGCACCAAGTCTTCAAACATGATTTATTACAATATTGCACCTGGTTAAAGAGAACACCTGTGCAACTCAATAACCTTCATTTAGTGGATTAAATCTGGAAACATCTGACCAACTTCCCACAGAATATCCATTTAGCATGCTATTCACAAATTAAACTAAAATATTTTACACTTCTGCTCACAATTATCCATCTGTTATTCATGTTTTTGATTTTAAGTAACTTTACCAACATGATTTCAAACCTTGGCCTTGCGTATGTCAAAAAAGTGGTGATCTGATCAGGTCTGGTAAACACAGACAGCATGCAACATTAGCCTGCAGAACAACTGTTTGCGTTGCTTCAAAAGACACAAAAAATGAATTATTGAAGCACTCTGTGGATGTCCCCAAGCGTGACTGAAGATCTGGTCATTGATTCTTTTGTTTGATCCATAAAAATAAAAAAGAAAAAATGTTTCATTTCTTTGGAAATACTTGTCATGACATCACATGATTGTCATGCCTTGAAATAAGCAACAAATACTTCACATGCACTTATTATATTAGGTATAAAATGTAGTTCAGACATTCTGATCCTATTAATAGCCATTTTACAGTGTGTGTGTGTGTGTCATATGTTGTGTGGCCATTTAATCCACAGCTGGTGGTTAAACTGTGGCATCTGTCACAGGTCAGAAGATGCCCACAGCATTACCATGAAGACAAACACCGATGATTAATGCAGCTTTGGACATCTTGAAAAGTGTGTTCATTAAAAGATGGCCCAAAGAAGATGACGGTTACAAATGTCAGTGGCAAACTGGAATATATAAGCAAAGAGGAAAATGAGAGTAAGAGGGATGAATAAAGAGAATTAGTCTGACGCAAAATGTTTCCAGATCCTACAGTAAAGGCAGAGCAGCAGAAAAACGAGGAAAGAGTGACGCATGCAATAGCTCAAGCTGAGGCTGCCAAGGAAAATGTTAAGGTTTGAATGTGTTGCCATCTCAACTGTCTGTCATATTTTTATGTTGTTGTTATTAAAGCAGAGTGAAATATAAAGAATACAAAACTGCTTTGTTTTGCTCTGTTTTAGCAGCAATATTTGTATGTAGAAATTACATACAATTACATTTCCTCCAAAACATTTACTAAGAATAGGATATACAGTATTAGAAAACACAATTTTTTTCACACCGAAGGGTTTTTTACTGGCAATAAACTGGGCATTTTCAACAAATGTCTTTAGAGAGTATAGATTTCCTTTATTGACCTCCATTGTCTGACTTCCATCTGTGCAAATGTCACAGGTGGTATGGGTGCAAGGTTCATGCATTATGAAGAAAACAGTATAATTGCAGCCTGATAGAGAAGCCAGAGGTCATTTTTATCAAACTGAAGTGGTGGTTTATGCCACATTTTCATTTTATGCATTTTGTTCTCATTATCTGTGACCACCTCTAACCACTAGCTCCAACATAATGCCAATTTAATTATGTTTACTCTGTCACAGACACAAAATTGTGCTCACATGATGACTATAAAGGCCATGTTGTTTTCTTTCTCTTGCGTAATTGTCCTCAGGTTGCTCAGATCGCCTCATTTTGAAACTCTCAAATTAGGCAGAATAGGTTAAGACCACCTTATTGTCATGGTGCACTGGAGAGGCCCCAAAGACAAAAACATGTTCATTGATCAGTATGTAGTCTGAGATGCAGACAAACTGGAAGCTTTTATTTTCCTGTCAAAGATCATTAAAATAATTTAAAAAAAAACTTATTCCAGGAGGTGTTTGACTGCCCTGTCTGGCTCAAGTTCTACCATTAAGTTGCCTCTTTTTCACTATTTACCTCCAGTGGCATCAGGAGGGATGTAGGATTTTACACCGATAAACTCACCCACCTTTAATGTAAAAAATGTTTGGATTTTGATCATTCAGTGTGATAGCAAAGGTTGGGAAAGACTTTGGCAACCTGGAAAGAGAAATTAGTGCGTGTCACATACATTATTTGCTACTTATTCACAGTGCAGAACTGTTAATAAAGTCACACAAGACTCCCTTTTCATATGTGTCGTATTTGACTCACTTTATGCAAAACATTTCACAGTGATCTATGCTCTCTTACAGTGATGGCAAAGAGATCAGCAAGGCAGAAAAGGTCAGTGCCACAACATTCCTAAAGATAGATTAACAGGGTTGCTAAAGTTTTAGAAAATGTATTTGTTATTGGAGAGAGAAAAAGGTTTATGTCTGAAGACCTTAGATGCTGTGCTGTGCGATGTCTGCAGCAAAGCAACGATAAGTGCTTTTTATGGTGCTGTCCAATTAAAGTTAAGAGAGACCGAGCTGAATCAGACGGACCTTGCAGCGATGGTCATGCACTGTGCTAATGTGCCTGAAGTTAGGCTTTAAAAAGAATAGAAGAAGAATTTGAAAAACCCGACAGTGAGTTGTTCACCACAGCAGCAGCAGCCACAAAAGAAACAGCCTCTAAACAGACCACAGATTGCCTTTTTTTCCGTCCTGTTTACTGGAGTGCTGTTTCTAGAAGAAATGCTACCCAGAGTCAATGACAGACTAAACACAGTTTTATCTCTTTATCCCATCACTAGGTTGGTTGACTCACAAAGACACACAAATCCACATCATCTGAAATGTGGATACTCACAAGATCACTCACACATGTTCAAACACTGTTATACTGCACACTGCACACTGCATAGAAAGGCAGCACAGTACAGCTGTTCTCCTATACTTTCGAAGATGCTCAGATCACCCAGTGCTCCAGCTCTAATCCTGCTTAAGCCTACTGATTGACACTAGTGCCAACACGACTTTGATCCTGGTTGGCCTCAGTTTGTTGATTTTGTCTTTCTTCCTCATTTACCATCTTTTACAGTATTTCTGTATGTCTCTGTCCTGCACCTTGTCTCACTTTTTCTCTCTCCTGCAGCCTTTTTCTGATTTACAACAAAAACAACCTTGGGGGTACCTCCATTTGGATTAGATGCTTGAACTGTCAGGGGTAGAAGGATGCTGGAAGTTAGGGATATTGGAGATGGAGTGGTGGTGGGAAGGACAGCACCTCAAGGGTACTGATCCCTGTGCTGATAGAGAAATAAAAATAACTACTCTGGGTTTCTGATTTATGCTGTCATACAAGCTCAGAGCTGTGCCTTTTTGTCACTTTAGTGTCTCATTCGGTCTGCCATTATCCCCAGCCTGAGTCTACAGGTGTCCGTTTAAGGGTAAGGGAAGATTTTGCCTTATGCTGTTAGAGGGGAGACGCAGGGGACAATCAGCAACAGCTTTAAAATGTCAAACCTCTACGCCCTGGCTTTGGGTTTTAATCCAAAATAAACCATAAAAAGCTACATAGAAATATCACCATGTTCAGAAGTTGTAAAAATAAAACAAGGCGTTTTTGTTTTAGTAGTTTGCAATTGGTCTGATCTACATGTATTCCTCATCCCTTATCTTACAGCAGAGCTTTACATTATCCATTCATTATAATAAGAATATCCAATATCGAAGATCCAATATCAATCAATCAATAATAATATGACCCAAAGCTGGCTCTTTAGTCCACACCTAATGAGGCATTGCAGTGCCCATCAAATAGTTTTTGGTTTGTCATATCAAAATGTTTGTGGTCTCTGTTATCCAGCTTACTGAGCCGAAATTAAGGAGAATCTCTGTCCTAAATTAAATTTTGCTCCAATAATTCCTTTTTGCACCGTTACATTACAAATACCTTCCACACGGCTGTGTGTTCCTACCACAATTACGTTTTAAATTGTGTTACCATGTGTGTCAGGAAGTGAAATAGACAGAGAGAGAGAGAGAGAGAGAGAGAGAGACAGAGAGAGAGAGAGAGAGAGCACTTGCTGTTTGTGAAGTCAACACCACTAAGTGAGTCTACAGCACCCATTCTTTTCAATAACTATGTATCCCAGTAATTCATAGCCCTGATAGGAGAAAATATGATTAAAAATTGTAGTGTAATAAATCATGACAGATTTTATACAGTTACTCTAAGAATTGATTTTAACATTAAAGGTCAGAAATCAATCCAATTCTCACTTTTGCATGTATATGCACTACGGTCTTTTGAGGATGCGTTTTGTTTGTGCTTGTTACTTTACATCTTTCAGCACAATTGAAATTCATAATTCTTCATACAAAATAACTTACTGACTGGTACCGTAAGCCCATCCCTTTAAAGTCACATATACTGCAGTCATATATTTAAGAGGGCTACATTTAAACATATAAATTTTATAAATTTTATGCAGACAGTTCCATTTAATGTGAGTAATTTTGCAAGTTACACAGAGTGCTCTGGGGCTGGGCCAAGAGGAAAAGCAGCCAAATTGTAGTAGCAGTGGTTTGAATAGTGCAGTACTGCACGTATTTCACTGCATGTGGAGATACTTTTTTAGTTCATTAGAACAGATTTAGTAAACTCTCATTTCCTGTCCTCTCTATCATCATTTTCTCCAATAGAGACTGTTGTTGACTCTGATTGTTTGCAAGGGCATCTGAAATCAATAACACTTTGAACAGCGCCTCTTGCTACTTATTACATTTCCACACCTTGACAGCAGCTCACCAGGCTGATGAGAAACACACACACCCCCTAACACACAAATAAGAACCTCAAGGTCTCCTTCATGTTTGAGCGACCACAGAAATTATGTGCTGATGACACCTAAACAGATTGTGTAATTACTTTTGCCCTGGTGGCCCTGGCCTGCAACACAGATTCCCAAGCAGGTTATTACCAATCCAGAATTTTAGTGTTTGAGTGTGTTTACAATGTGGCGCAATGCAATTGCAGATTCAAGTCCGGCTTCCAGGATAACAAAAAGACTTGACAGAGTTAAAGATTAGAGGACAGACTTTGGTTTGTAGCCTACACTCACACTGTGACCCTACTATGTTCAGTTTCATTTGTTCTATTGAAAGCTGGTAGCCCAAGGCCATCCTTGTTTTCTTTAGAGACTTTTATTCCCTAAAGCTTTGAGTTCATCCTTAACATCGTGCTTGCTAAAAAGAAAGCACTGACACCGTGGTAGATTAGGCCTATAAATGGACCATTGGGTAGGTGTTAGACATTTTGGGGACTGGTGGTTGAAATTCATTTTGACATGCTAAAAATATTACACACTCTTTTCTAATTTGCTCGTTTTTTTGTTTTTTTTTTCCGTTTCATTAGACAAATGCTGCCTTCAGGCACTTTGGGCAAACATACAATTGTTCTCATCTGTTACAGAAGACGAACAGAAGAACAGAAGAAGAAGAAAGAAAGAAAAAAAACTGCAGAACTGTCAAGGTGAACTGTTGAAAGTTTGTCTTAATAAATAAGAGGCAATTAGGCTTTTACACAGAATGTCAATCCTTTTAACCAATGTTCAATTGTAGTCACAGATCAGACTGATTAGGCCATCAGGAATTCAGGCAGAGCAGCAATGCCATGAAAGATGAATCTTCATTATCAATAAGTATCAATGTGCCACTTCAATTTTGGACCCCTTACTGGCCTTCAGAGGGATGATGATAACCTCACCTGTACACAATCAATTTGGCTTCTTGTCAATAATCTGAAGTGTGTTTTTAACAATAGGAATTTCATTTCAATGTGAAACCCCTCAGTTGAAGCACAGGTGAAGTCTGTTTCAGAGTGTACATTTTAAGAAGTGGTGCAGTGATCTATTACGACTGAAGGAGATACAGAACCTCACCCAGGTTTCAAATAGAGGTTCCAACTTTTCAGCACTGGTTTATGAGAAGCTCAAATTATGCTTGTTTCTCAGGCAGATGTAATAAGGCTGCAGTTATCTTCCTTCACATAGGCTGCATTAACACTAAGAAGCACACTGCCACCTACTGTACAGTAATGTGAATGTGTAGGTGGTATATTAAATACTGGGAATGGAGAACTATTTCTATCTTTATGAATCTATATAAAGGAGTTTATTATTAGCACAGCACCTGAATAGAAAATGTCCTTTCCAAAAAAAAAAAGAAAAAAATAGGTAAACAAAGTTACCTGTAGGTTGGGAATCCTGAACTATTTCAACATCTCATGCAGGTTTTACTTGTCAGAAATTTATAACATACCACTTTCACAGTGCTCACCGTAAAGCTCAGTGCCAGTGGTTTGTAGTAAACTTTTTTTTTCAAGGAGACCTTGACAGCTGTTGTTTTTTACCTTTACCATGTGTTCTCCTCAGTTCCGTGTAATGTTCCCCAGCAAAGTCCCAATTTCACACTGTCTATGGTTTAAATGCCTTGGATGAGGATTAGTCAGGTGAGAATTTACCTGTACAGGTATACTTATGCCATGCATTAAATCATGCTCACAAAGCATACCAGCCTCCCGAGGAATATTAGACAGTTCTGCTTGTTTGTTCAGCCAGGAAATACCTGCTTCCTGTTACTGTGATTCCTTACAGACATTCAACTCTGATGAAACTGCTCAGGTTTCCCCACAACAGTCATGTATGGAATGTCACCTGCACAAATGTACAGTTAAATACTGTGCAGACACTTTTTAAGTCAATATTAATACAATGCTCACACAGACACATGGACATTAGGAGACCTATTGATTATTCATTTTAGTGCTGAAGTAATTCTTCCTTTACACACATTATACACAGTCATTAGGAACTAAATCTGCAGTCTGTGCAAAAGTGCCTTTTTAAGTTGAGCTGAGACTAATAGAAGGCTTTAGCAATGTGAGGCAGCTAATTAAATGGAATTTTCCAATGTTGCAGTACTGTTGGTACTAAATTCACACTGTCTTCCTCAGACAGGTCTTTTTTGCTAAGCAGCAAAGTTGTGAGTATCTGAAAAGCTAGACATGGTCAAAGGTTTGTAGTAAATAATTTCTCTTTTGTATGTGTAGCATCACTCTAACTGCAGCCCCTCTGGCCCACAGCCGAACATGTAACAGTGAAACACCTTTATCCTAACATACAAAACGTGGCTCAAAGTTGAGTCCAGTGGACTTCTAACCTGTTTGCTCTGAGCCAAGAGTCTTTGCCATGTTCTCCCTTTTGTCTGTTGGTGTCCTTTTCTGAAGAATCCTTCCATGTGGATGGATGAAGCCATTAGCATTTTCTACCCCGTTAACCCTGCTCTACATGACTTGGAGAAAAGTGAAATAAAAATATCCCCCCAACAATGTGTGCCTTTGTTTTAACTTCAAGAACGTCTGCCAACATCTTGAGATGAACTGTATGAGCTATTGCTTTATACAGAGGGACTATTCTCTCAGAGGCATAGGAGGATATTGACAACTTTGTCCATTTGTCCTTGACAGGTCAGAGAAACAGGGGGTTTAAAGAAGGATGCACGGCACAGAGCGTTCACACAGAGATCAATCGATACCACAGGGAACTTTGCCCTGAGTGTGATTTGTGGAGAGGAAAGTGTGAGTGCAGCACAGCACAATATATGGAATTGAAGAAAACATGAAGAAAAGGTGGTATTTTATAATTCAGAAATGCATCCCAGTAGTAAAATCAATGAATAAATACATTTTACACACAACATTATTGCTCCTTCTGCATGTTTCACTCCAACTTTGACCTTCTCTCATGGGGATAAAGAACCTGGAAGAACTAAGATGTGTGTTGTGAGATTTCCAGTGAATCTTTCATGTGCAAAGATGTTTTCTTTTCCCTCCAGTGACGATTCACCTGCACTCGAGTTCAAGTGAAGTGAAATTACTTTATTTTCTCCCTGGGGCTTTACACATCTAATACATCTTTGTTTATTTCCCCCATTAAATTGACACACTTTTTTCCTTTCTACACACAGTGTATAACAGCAGTAGCACTTAAGCAGTAGAAGATTCTCCCTGTTATGTTCTTTTAGGAGAGTCTGTTTATAAAATGGGCAAATATGCACTTCAGTCCCTGGGGAAGTCGCTCATTTTGCGTAAGCAGCACACAAAACAAAACAAACTGTCTCCACATGAAAGGCATCATGAATATTTATAAGTGGTGATCACAGTGGACTGTTATTATCATTACACCTCTCTTCAGAAATGTAAAGCCTGCACGCATGCGGTGCGCTGAATGAAAGGCATCTTTAACATAATCCTTCATGCGCCATTTCATTTTTGTAGGCAAATAGGCATGAAAATTGTTCTTTTCTTATTTCATATAAAGCAACCATTAAGATGACGGGTTTTGACGCATATTCCCGTGAATTTCCTGTTGGTTTAAATTTCCCATTGGAAAGAAGTATCTATCTATGTATCTATGTATCTATGTATCTATGTATCTATGTATCTATCTATCTATCTATCTCTATCTATAGATAGAGATAGATAGGGTTAAAGGGATTAAAGGGTCCTGTGCAGTTCCTTACCTGTTCTGGGCAAATGTCTCAGATGTTGTTCCTGAAATCAACTGAGGGGTAGTAGTGTTCTCACATCTTTTTTTAATGGGGCAGGGGCTATATGGTATGTATACAATTCAACATTATGATTTGATCATCAGCTGCTTTGCTGCTTAATCATCAGTCAGTTCTCCTCCTTCAAATGCTGTGAAATTCCAATGTTTACTCAAATACAGCAGAAGAAGATGATAGTGATGTCTAAATTTGCTTCTTTGTTCACAAATTTACTTCGGCAGAACATGAACCCACTAACAACCCAGAATCACTGGCTGCTGGCTGCTGTACTTTAATCAGTATAGATTTTTCAGTTTAGGTCTTTACTGACATCTAGTTGACAAAAGTTGAATTCATAGAGTTTCCATTTGTTTCCTGAAATGGGTTGCACATGTTTTACTGTTTACAATATGCTACAGATGAGTCTGTATTAAATCTTTTCTCATCATTTAAAACTGCTAGATTTAGCTGATTTAGGATGGACAGCAAAAGCACCAGAAATGTATGTATTAATGTGTATTGAAACAACTTGAACAGCTCCTGCAGGATAATCCACAGTGTCTATTGGTACACGTCATATTTGGCAAAATATGGCTAAATACTTGTTGATATTGTTGATGTCAGATTTCCACATCTCTTGTCACCATCAGGATCTGTTAGATTTATATGCACAAAAACAGATTGTGCTCCAACTTTAAAGAAATAAAAAACAATATAATTAGAAAAGAAAGCTTATAATATCTTTGCAAATCTATTTTATAATGAATTACTCTTGGTTTAACTTTTTGACTTTGAAACAGAAGGACAGCACACCATTATCAACAAATAATAAAATTTATCATCTTTCATCAATTTTTTTAAGAATATCTGTCATTTCAAACCTATCATCTGAATCACTATGGACAATTTTCCATTTTTGCTGCAAATATAGAACCGAGCAAAAATTAAAATTTAGTCTCAGAATTAAAATTAGTTTGAGCAACCTTCTTTTTCTAAAGTATGAGTGGACTTTTTTATACACCTTATTTATTTATTGGGGGAAGAGGCTCATTCTTTTTCACAAGCTACTTTTTAACATTCAGTGTGAGATCAGGAAGTGACCTTGTAAGCGCCACACATAGCAGTGAAAATCTGATAACAAGCATTGTGTAATTTTCACTTCCAGAACATGTGGTTTTCTCCAGTAGGTTTGGACAAGTTTAGGTAATTTATATTTCACAACAGCCACATCAGCTTTATCACTGGGTTAATCATTTATAGGCTCTTCATTGTAGTGTGAAATTTGGACATTTGAAGTTGCATTTTCTTCCTCCATTTTATTTTGTTCAAGCAAATAATAAATATGTTGGACATTGTTCATTTTCAGATAATGCATCCTCCTACAAACTTGGTTAATAGCCATGTATTTACCAGTTACAAATGTGCTTTAGGTAAGTACATGTCTGAGTAAATGTCTACAAATCCATTCCAATAAAAATAATAATAACAGTAAGTCAAGATTCTTAACACATTATGCACATAGTACTTTGTTTCTCAATCTTCGTGGCATACATCACATATGTGCAAACGTGTATACAATTAAATTCACCAGTAAGAAAGTCAAATTGACAGTGATCAGAGAAACACATCACCGCTTAAAGTCTAACTGAAGTTAACCTGAATCCTATTTATGATTCATTTGTGATGTCAGTTCAGTAATTTCATATGTGCACAAACCAGTCTTTAGTTCAGTTTCTAAACATCCATAACTTGGATGTGACACTTGACTTTGGTCAATAAATTGCCCCTTTCTCTTTATTGACTATATCTTAACATGTACTTTAAATTCATGTGGATTACAAACAGTATGACTATGTTTATGGATTTTCTAAGATACGATCGGTACCGAATTGTCAGACAAGCAGTGGCATCACATGATCTCATCTAGTTACGATGAACTTTGGATGTGGCTACGCTGGAAGTGTGCAAAAAGTCACAAAAGCAAATAATAAATCCTAATGACATGGAAACACACATCCACGGTTGCACTGGAACACAGATAACAGATTATTTCTGTACTAAACTATGCAGATATATAAATGATAATGGGGCAAATTACACTGCCTCCAAATATTGCTACTTTTTTAGCATGTGACAGACATCAGATGCTGTTCAGTGGAAAAGCTTGAAACCACTGGCAGGATTCACCGTGTACAGGCATGTGCATACTGTACATACCGTTTGCAAAACTTTGTTTTTTTTTTAATCTATCACTTTACACCTGTAATTTTGGTCATGTGGCGTGCAGCCCCCCCAAAAAAATTCTCATTTCATTTTTGTATATATATATATATATATATATATATATATATATATATATATATATATATATATATATATATATATATATATATATATATAATACATCATAATTAGTCTCAAAAAATGAAATCAAAGCAAAGTGTGTAGAGAAGTGGACATAGATCCATATTCGGCCAGTGTCGGCACAGTTGTTTGGCATATTTGTATGTGTTCTCAAAAACGTTTGGCAGAAATACAAGAAAGACAAATCAAAGTTCACAGCCAAAGTCAACTTTACCAGATCAAGCCTGAGGTTGCACTGAAACTCACTGACAAAGCAAATGCAGCAAAGCAGAAGCTACATAAGAAGGAAATATATACCAATGGCCCAACAGCAGGGTTCAAAAATGTGACTTCCAGCAACAGAAATGGAAAACAAATTCAGAAATAGAACCTCTTAAATAAGAAGAAACCAAGAGGAACTAGAGAGACATAAATTCCAGGGAGTTGATGAGTGGTGCTTTTAGGAAGTAGCTAAAGAACATTCTGATATGTTAGCGTGAGTCTTATTGAAATGTGTGATTATTTGCTCGCAAAGTGTGCTCAGATAGCCAAATATTTAAGTGAGTGTGCGCTTTGGGGTTACATAATCAATAACCTTAGTTGTTTCTAAAGTAGCCTTGGATGTGGTCCTTATGCAAATTAACAATAGCCTTGTGCGCTTGTGATTTAATGGTAATTACCACGTGGAGCTGAGGCAGGTGCATGTTATGTAGCCTGTGTTCAAATGAGTAAAAAGTATGTCTTCTCCATTATTGAGTTAAAAGTCATAGAAATATTAAAAAAATATTGTGTTTTGATCTGTGTGCTTTAAACCTACTATGTGATCTACAGGCTACAGGCTGCTTTATGATTTAGTTTGTACTTGCATGGCTTGTAGCTGATTGTAGCCATCAGCATCTACTCCCAGATAAAATGTACTGATGTTCTGCAGAACTACATTCTTGTTCCAAAATCTTCATCACATCCAAATGATCATCACACTTTAAATATAAAAGTTATGAGGTATAAAAATACTAGATGGATTTGCTAGCACTTTACATTGTTTTGTTACAGGTTAATGTACATTTCTGCACTAAAATAAACAAATTCACTATAAAAATTGTTTTTTTCACATAAACCAGGGTCGGAGCTAAAAACAACAAATGTGCAAACAAATAAAACAATAAAGATGAAAACAAAAGTGTGTGACTGTAACTATATGAATTTTTTACAGTTTTTCCTGCACTCTCAAACCAGACAGTCAAGATCTGGCCGAGCCAACAGAAAACTAGTTTGTAACCTGAATGTGCAGACTCACACCTTACCCACTGCACCCTCATGCACAATACCTTCAACAGCCACACCATTCATAAACCCATAACTAACATCTTGATCGAAAGGAATCAGAAGGTCAAGTGTTGTTCTCATTGGGGAATAGTAATTCACTTCTGAGTATGCTTTTTGTGAAACTCCTGCAAAGAACATTTATTAGCTACAAGTCACTTTTTATATTAGGATTGTACATTAAATAGTAAGTAGTAAATTAAATAGTAAATAGTATTTCATGTATATTTGTGGAGATTCGTGCACATTTCATTGGCACTGCAGCCAACTTGGTGGATGAATTAGATTCTCCCCATAATTATGGTGGACCAAAGTTTTCATGTGGCTCTGTCTTACCACAGTACATCAGTGGAAAATTTAGTTTTTACTACTCCTCATACTGTATGTGTATTTTAGGACCACTAGTAGTGTTTACAGTGGTCACATTGAGTTAAACACTGATCCCCTAAGATTATTTCAGTGGCTAATTGGTGCTGCAGCAAAGGCAAAATACACCTGTAGCCTGTTCCCCCGAAAAATGTGTTTGAATTTGTAAGATAAATGTTTTCTGAGACATTATGTCTAATAACTGTGTCACATGTCTTAAAATGATTGACCTTAATGACATGAGATGTAGCACAGTTTTCTAGTTTAGGGAGGCTGTGGGCGGCGCTCAGCACTCATCGCTCTCCACCTTTACCGTGGTTCTCAGCTGCACCATGAGGCAATGTTGCGCAATCGACGCATGCCACGGGACATTTCCAACGTGTCAGCACAACAGAGATGAGCCGGGTGCGGGTGTGGGACCTGTCTCTCTGGGATACACAATACTGAACAATTCCGCACACGCCAGCGCCACAATCGAGAAAAAGACGTGAGTGAGTCTACTTTACTGAAATATTCATGTATCTTTGGCGCACACTCGGTATTTTATGCAGGTCTATGACGTATAAATACAGTCAGGGGAATCCCCCCTATAAAAGCACATTTATTAGTCTTCAGACCCTTGTCCCAGTGTGATTATTCGTAGGAACACCCTCCCCTCCCCTCCCCTGGCCTCGTATCGGTTGCACCCCAATGGCCAGTTTCCTACCTGGCGTGGAGACCACCTCTTTTACGCGCCACGGTCATCCTGTTATTTAAACGGCACTGACACACAGGTGAGGTGGTTCCTACGCTCTGACAGAAACAGGCGCAGTAACCTACTTATCAGTAATACGGTCACTAATTTTCACACTGAATGGGTTTACTGTAGATTGCTTTCACCACAAGTTCAAGACCATCATGGAAAAAGACACGAGCAGTGTGGAAACGGATTCTTTTGCTGGTGAGACAATTTACAGTAATGGTGTGGTTTGTTTAAAACGTGGGTCTAAGCCTGATGCAGATGATGACACAAAGTTTGGACGATGTTGAAGCAGCAACGTGTTGCTTTGTGCTGATTGTTCACTCGGTGGAAGTGATCCTCCTGGGAACACTGTGTCGGAATGTGTCAGTGATTAAACTGAACCTGTCCAGTGACCCATGAGCATTTTCTGCTTTTCAAGTTTTTGTGGAACAAGTGATCAGACCTCACATCCGTTTTCATCTTTATATGTGAACATGCTGCTGTTCACCGTGCTGGCAGCTTAGCAAAGTGTGATTTATGCGGCTACTGAAAAGCCGCAGAAGATTAGGAAAGTTTTATCAGGATTTTTTTTGTAACCACTGGTACATCATTGCATCATACCATGGGGCCTGTTGCATAATCTTCTGGTAAACATTAGAAGCTAAGGGCTTATTTGGCTTTCTGTAGGTGATAAACGACAAATGGTTGGAGGAATTATCATTATAGGTTTCAATTTTTTTATTTTTTTATTTTTTATTTTGTAATATTTATAGTTTCAATGTTATGCATTGATCTTCCGTTTCTAAGTGCACGTGAAAACTGATTGTGTCATTGAAGTCATGAAAGCTGCATGTCCTGTTGACAAAAGCATGCACAGGCTGTTGAATTATGTTTAATGTGTGTGCCACACATCCTCTCTGTGGAGTTATGTTTGTAGAATTACAGCTCAAAACTTCTATATTAACAAAAATCTCTGTGTAATAGCATTTTTGCATTTATTTCAAGTTACACGAGTTGAATATTTTCTGTTAGATATGACTGATTGGACATAGCATGCAATTAATGGGCATGTGTTTTTCGAGCTATTTAACAGATGATTCATAGAAAAACGAGCTGAGGTCCTGTTGTTTGTGTCCATTAACTGTATAATTATGAGAAGATAATTCAGAGTGTATGGATTTGTCAGTTGTACATGGCGAAGTTCTTTGACTTGCAGGTTGACTTTGGAGGTATGAATGCATTTGGGCCTTTCTGCTTATAACTACACAATTATAGGCCAACACCACTGTTATTTATAGGTATTTTGTTCTGTGTATATCATTGGTATAATACTGCATAGAAAAAATGTAATTGTGTTGCTAATTCTATTGTCCACACACACACACACACACACACACACACACACACACACACACACACACACACACACACACACACACATCCTTTTACTAGCTTCATCTTAACTCCTGTGTATTCACAGTGCGTAACAAGATGACAGAGTTTTGGAAGGAGCATTCCAAAGATGCCACAGTGGAGGAGATGATGCTGGACTCTCGTGCCAAGGAGCTGACAGAGCAGGAGTTGCCTGAGATCCTCTCCATGCTGCCCAGCCTGGATGGATGCAAAGTCCTGGAGCTGGGGGCTGGTATCGGGTGAGGCTATAGCTGCTATAGTTAAAACATTCTATATGTACTACGCTGGGTGATGTTTTAGATGTGTTGTTAAAAAGGGTTCACATTTGGCAAACTTATTTAGGACATCGATTTATTATTGAGATGTGTCTCTACAGTCGCTTCACCAAACATTTGCTGACCAAAGCCGGCCATGTGACGGCTGTGGACTTCATGGAAAAATTTGTAGAGAGGAACAGGCAGGACAATGGTCACCATAACAATGCTACCTTCATCCAGGCTGATGTCACGAAGCTGGATGTCCCCCAAAACAGGTGTGTCTTAAGATAATACACATTACTTGTATCTTACATTGAATTTGTACAGAAACTAGAAGTAAATTATACACAGAAACTAATTTGGTTTTAAATTATTTACTTAATGAATTAATTATTTCACTCATTCATGCATGCTTTCAATGTTCTTCTCAGTATTGACTTCATCTTCTCTAATTGGCTGCTGATGTACCTGAGTGACGAGGAGGTCAGGTCCTTCATAGGGAAGATGCTTGGCTGGCTGACGCCCGGTGGCTTTCTTTTCTTCAGAGAATCCTGTAACTACCGGTCAGGTACTGAGCTCATAATAAAACAATTTTCTTTCACCATATCTAAAGATTTATGATAACTAAATCTGAAATTTTAAAAATTAGGCAAAAGATTCATATAAAATATAGTCTCTGCCCAATAACAAATTCAGTTTCTGCATCACATATGAACCATAATTTAAAATCAACTTTTTTAAACTAAATTATCTTTTTTCTCAACAAACACAATAAGTAGAAGGCCCCATTTTAACACCTAACTTTCTGCCAAGGTGACAGCAAAAGGGATTTTAACCCCACTTGCTACCGCACTGAGGCCCAATACAGCCAGTTGGTTTCATCAATACAAGTGGAAGCTCCTGAGGGCGGCCAAACATTTGGCTTCGACATTGTGCTGAAAAAGAAAGTCAAGACCTATGTTGAGGTAGTAATTTTTGTCAAATACTGTAAGAGAAGAAAGATGGCACTGTCGGATGTAAGAACAACAATTTGCAGTGATTTTACTTACATCTTCATCACCTTCTTCTCCTGTGTCCCCCTCTCTGCACCCGTCATTGTCTTCTCCATCACTTTCTCATCTTCCTGTCACAGATGAAAAACAATCCAAATCAAATCTGCTGGCTGCTGGAGAAGGTTCCCCGCTCCTTAAATAGACAGGACGGATTCAGCACATTCCAGCTGTTCCTGGACAATCAGCAGTACACCAGGCGTGGTATCCTGCGCTACGAGAAGATGTTTGGCGCTGGATACGTCAGCACAGGCGGGCCCAGCACAACGAAGGTAGGATTAAAGTCTGGAAAACACTGTAAAGAATCAATGGCAGTTTCTAGGAAAAAATAAAACAGGACGAAACCAAGCTAACCAAATGAGCCCTATCACAAAACAAGTTCACTCTGTTTCCCTCAGACCCTCCATTTCATCCTGAGAGAAAAATCTCTGAATATAGAGTCTGACTCAGACTTTTCCTCTAGGGTCACCGTTGGTTGACATTTATGGTTTGGAGGGAAGGTTTCGAGTCAATACTTTGATTTCTGACCAAATACAGTACCAGTCATGTACTTAGTGTTTACTGCAATTTAGCAAAACATGCATGTCAGCATTATGCTGCTCCTAAATACAGCCTAACAGAGTAGAACGTTTGGCTATTGATGCTGAATCTTGTTGTGAAGCACTTTAACCTTCAATTGCAGCAACAGAACAGGATTTTACTGTAGCTTTTAAATATCTGAGTTGTTTGTGTGTTTGTTAACAGGAATTTGTGGACCTGCTGAACCTAAAGCCCAGTCAGAAGGTTCTGGATATAGGCTGTGGCATTGGTGGAGGAGACTTCTACATGGCAAAAGTAAGAGTCAAGGAATCTGGCCCAGTTTACTAATAAGAATGATATGGAGATATATTATATTTACGAGGACAATAATGATGGTGATGACTACGCTACTCTTCAGACTTTCGGAGTGGAAGTGCTGGGCCTGGATCTGTCAGACAATATGGTTGAAATTGCCATGGAGAGGGCAATCGCCAAAAAGTTGCCATCAGTATGTAAAAATATTGTTTAAATACCTCCGATCATAGTTTGATTAATGAGTTGATTACAAAATGTATCAGTAATGACTTGTTCTCTCAGGTCCAGTTTGAGGTGGCTGATGCCACTAAGAGGACATTCCCAGAAGGATCCTTTGATGTGATCTACAGTCGAGACACTATCCTGCACATAGATGATAAACTGGCTCTCTTCAAACGCTTCCACGTGAGCATTTTGTCATACAAATGACTGTAGGGTTAAGTCCAAATTTCTCATTTCACTGATTTCCCAATTTCTTTTTAAGCTTCTGTGGCAAGAAAATCCAGTTAAATAAAAAAGTAACACATTTTGTGTCATGAGAATAATTTTTTTTTTTTTGTCCCTTCATCCAGAATAATTTTAACAACTTATCTTCTATTCATTTCTGGGCATTGTGACTAGTCATGGTTAAAGCCAGGGGGGCAGCTGCTTATCAGTGACTACTGCTGTGGGGAGAAACCCTGGACACCAGCATTCGAGGCCTACGTCAAACAGAGAGGCTACATCCTCTACACACCATCACAGTATGGCAGTGTAAGTATACAATAGAGCTTAATTATGTCATAGTTTGTAAAAGGGCTACATTGGCATATGGAGCTATTGTATTTTTTGTCTTGAAGGCTTGCTGTCACACATACAAATTTTTACATATAATAAAATACATATAAGGTAAAAAAAAAAAGACATACAGTTAAAGACAAAGGAAAGAAAGGCAGATCACGTTACCACGAAACTCCCAAGTGTTTATATACAGCTTTTGACTTTCTTTGACTTTACTGGCAAAAAACGCTGATCTGTTTCTTGTGTCCCATAGACCTTACAGATTTTTTTTTCCTGAGTTTCTATTAAATTATTAGTCATTATGATTAGTATTTTTGAGCGATAAAGCACTTAACCAATGAATTTGTTTAACCACTAGTTTAGCAAATAAACCAAAAAAAGTGATGCATAAATTGAATATCTAGAACTGCTAATCTATTATCTATAATCTAAGTTTTTGAAACTGTAATTAATGGCAGTTATGCACAAATAATCATACATAGCATCACCATTTCACATTTGTGCTTCTTTGACACGTTTACATACTTTTAAAAAGTTGTCCACCTGAGTGAATCACCTCAGCTGGGATCCGTCTCTGTGCAGCAGGTGCTGCTGTGGGTTGTGTGGTTGTATGAGCTGCTTCACCCTACATTAGACAGAAAGGCAGAAAGTGAAGATACTGCATCAGAAATGCTACAACTATAACTTCACATCTGTTAATTTCACTCAGTGCAAATAAATGCTGAGAATCGGTCAGCCTTCCTGTTCAAGGTCACACTCACTGTCAAGCTCTGCAGAGGTGATGCAAAAGGTCATCCTAATGAAACCTGTGTTAACAGCCTCCAAACAATTAGTGGTGTTAAAAGGAATTTGCATTAATTAATTATCGCATTAACAATTATTAATGTTGACAGGCATAAAACAGACATGCTTCAGGTCTCTTTCAGTTCACTTCCTGTCAACTACAGCTGCTGTCAATTATCTAAAAACAAAGACAGACAAAAGCAAAAAAGAAATTAACAGTGAACAGTGAACACTATCCTCCATGCTTGTCATGGACCGGTCTGTTTTACTAGCACCCCAAACAAGCCTGTCATGTATGGTGTAGATCAATCAAATGAACTTAACCATCAGCCTTACAGCCGTTTCATTAACAGGCAGTAACCTGCACAAGAAGCAGATATTTTACTGCTTTACTGCTTTGCAGTGGTCAAAGCTGAAAGGAAGACTGTGGATCCAATGTGAAAGCCATTGGGTAAAAAAGTCAGTCTTCTGTAGTGCTGACGTATTAACCCTTCTGTCTGTCCTCCTTCAGTTCATTCAAGAGGCTGGTTTCTGCAGTGTCCGAGCAGAGGACCGGACGGCTCAGTTTATCCAGTTCATTAAGGCAGAGCTACAGAGAGCAGAGGACATCAAGGATGAATTCATTGAGGTTGGTGTGACAAAAACATGCAGACATTGAATCATCTAAATCAGAGGCCAACATCATTCACTGACATAGCAAAACCAAGACAAGCCTGAATTTGTGCCTCTATCTTCTGCAGGAATTCTCTGAAGAGGATTATTTTGCGATAGTGAATGGATGGAGAGAAAAACTGGAACGTTCCAACAGTGGAGACCAAAGATGGGGACTTTTTTATGCACAAAAGGATTGAATACTTACATTCTAAATGAAGAATATAATAAAATGAAAAAGCTGAATCCTTCTCTTATGTCTTCATCGTCTTTACTTTGTTTTTGAGACCTTTAACAAAGTATTTATTTTAGAGTACTGATGTATTATTGATGTGTAACAAATTAGGTGCTAATTAAAACAGAAAACACATTCATAATTCTGCTTACATAGAGAAATAGATATTGTAAAAAAAACAATTTTTCTCGGACTTAGGCCGTGTAAAACACATTGTAATCTATCATTCTCCTGATCATATCCTTCTGCTTACTGACAAAACCTGTCAGACACGTACTTTTAAACAGGTGCTACCAGGAAAAATGGCTTATTTAATACAAAATTCTCTCCCAAATAAGCTGCTCAGCAAGACATGTTATGTGTTATGTAAATAAATTGCATAAATAAGACTTGTGTGTCTTATGTATTTAGTAAAAAGGAGATTTATTTTTTGTCTTCAACCCCAGTGCAGGAGTGTAATTTAAATGTTAAAAACGTTCTTTACAAAAATCATCTGGTGATATTTGACAGCTGTGCTGTGTTTGAGGATCGTACAAGTTATTTGGTTGTGTTTGAGCTATTTATTAAACGTTTAGGCAGGAAGGACCATAAAAATTGTTTAATGCAACAACCTAGTACTGCTCAATACTGTAGGTTGCAAATTTCCACAGATAATTTAAACTAAAGAAAATATTTTTCCAATATTTACAGGAATTTGCAACATAACTACTAAATATAGTTGTTGAAACAATGTAATGAGGTATAAAGTACAGCATTTGTTACTTAAATGTCCTGGGTCAGAAGTATATAAAGTAGAATACTCAAGTAAGGTACAAGAACAGAACTACGTTACTATTCTTTTTTTCGTCTTTTGACAGTAGATGTATGATGGAGCTGATTTTTGCTCGCTTAACTTGTCCCTTAATATGTGTAAATGTGTTATAAGGGATGCACTAACAGGAAATGGCTTTGTTTCAGTAAATACAGGCTTTAGTTGAATATTACGTTCAATACGGTAGCTACACAGTCAAAGACAAACTCATAAGCTACAACGTGCTTCACTTCAAAAAAAAAAAAAAGAAAAAAAAAAAGAAAAGCACCCGGCTGAAACATGCCTCCTCTATCTGTGTGCTCGTCTGTTGACTTGACTTCCTCTGGCGGTGCAACAAGCCCGAAGACGCAACGCCCACTGCCGCGTCTGGCCACGCTCGTGCGCGCAGATGACAGACACACAGCAGAGGCAAAACATGGCGAGGTTAAGCGAGCATGGGATTCGTCTGAGTTCCGTATGTATTTCGACTCTATAAAGCGTTTAAGTTGCTATTTGAGTGTGGCTCCAGCGGCGGGAAGTGACAGTGACAAAAGATGCAAACTCACTGGCGTGTTGTTGTTTTATTTCCAGATGAGTCCTTCCTTCCTGAACAGCAACTCCACAAGTCACACCTGGCCTTTTAGTGCGGTGGCAGAACTCATAGGTACGATACATGTGCAATTTCTTTCTTTTGTTTAGTCCTGTGCACCTGCAAATGTTCCTGGTTTCTTCTATGCACTCTTCCGCTGTCGCACAAAAAAAGTGGACTGTGCGTATAACAGACGTCTGTGTTTGTGGTGAAATGGACCGAAATGGACTTCCTCTTTCACACACACCCTATGATTTTATTATTGCTATTCTCCCGATGCAAGTTGTTTTTTGTTTTTCTTACTTTTTCCTCACATTTTAAATAATAGTGCCAAAATTCGAACACCCTTTTAAACAGTAGAGGGCTACGCTGTTGCAATTAGCGCTCGTGTCTCCGTGTGCAAGCTCTGTACGTCCACATGACACGAATCGTCTGTGTGCGGCCTGTCAACATTGTCATTCAACACGCTTTGCTTTCGTATTGGTGAGACGTGCTGACCGTCTGTTGGCTGCAAGGCTTTAGCAGGGAAACCACGGGGGGTGTGCTTTAGAAAAACAGCGGCGGATCTCGTACTCAATAACTCTTCTTAAGTAAAAGCACTCTGGGAAAAGTCTCAGTATTACACCGACCCAAGTAAAAGTTAGTAAATGGCTTATAATTTAAATTATTAAAAGTAAAAGTACATATTTCCCCATCCTTTCCTGTGGACTGGTGCTGTTTGATGTTTGTAAATCATTGTACTATTTTAAAGATTCTGGTTCATTCTACAATATTTACTGACCACATGCCAACATGTCATGTTATTTCCTACCATGTTTTCCTTCATAGTATGGATCACACTTTTAGTAGCCAATTTAAATCCAGATTTATTTATGATTTGACATTCAACCAAAATATACCCCCCCCCCCCCCTCCACACACACACACAATGGCAATAACCATTTAGTTGACAACTGGATGATGAAATAGGTCTCAACTCTGCTCCTTACTCTAACCTAACATGCAGCGGCTGAAGTGGAACAAAACTTTTTTAGAAGCTTATTGTCGTTAGGGTTAAGGAACCGAGTTAGGTCAGTCACAACATCACAAGTGTAAAAACAAATGCTTAGTACTGACTAGAAAGCTAAAACTAGAAAATAGTATGTACTATAGTGTATGCATTGACTTATACAGCAATCATATCCACAACATTAATACCACCTGGTGGTTGTAGTATAGAAATGCTGTATGGGTTTTATAAAGTAAATACTAAGAACTAAAAAATGTATCATTATAAGAGAACCACTTATTGTACAGGTTTTGCCATATTTACCTCAATCAATATTGTTTAAAATACATTGTTTCTTAGTAGACTGCTTTTACTTTTGTACTTTAAGTAAAATGTTGATAATCTGCATAGTACTTGAGTAACATATTAGAAGTGGTACTTAAAGTGAAGTGGAAAATATTTGCACTTTTACTTGAGTTTTGAGTTTGTGTATGTCTGCCTTATGTATCACAATCTGTGTATTAGGCTGTTTAGCCACACTCAGGTCAGAGTGGGCATAATGACCCATGTGCCCCATGACTTTATTAGGACCACCCATGTTAACATTGTGGTTGATCGTTGTGAAAGAGGATGTATAAAAACAACAAGACGTATTGAATACACCATACATGTCTTATACTGTAGTTCTTTTTTGGTTTTGTTTTTAGCTGGAGCTGAGGTGTTTATCAGATAGTCATAATATTTTGTTACTGTATGAGAAAACATAAATGTCTCATCATTGTGTATTGATAACTGTACAGTAAGTGGTGAGTTACACTCACCTCTGCACATCTTAATATACATTGAAATATCATCATATGTTTTCACTGAAGAAATTCTGACAAGCTAATGATGGCTGAATTCAATTTATTTAGACTTCTAATGTTGTAGCTCACTGTCCCACTGTCTTCCTGAGCCACTTGACAAAAACAGGGACCTTGTTTATTTACATGTAGGATCTTGTTTTCATTATTCCCATTAGGAACAAGAACAACTTTGTACTCACCAGTTCAGTTGCTGAGATCTGAGATAACACAAAAACTAAAGTTCAGTCGGCCTGTAAATAAAAGGGGTCAGACAGCCCTGCAATAAAACCCAATAATAGTTAAGGAAAACGTATGAGCAAACATTTCTTCCTACATTATAATACAGAACTTTGTTTCCTTTATATAAATTTAAATCTGGCGAGGATGGTGTGTTTTTAATGGATGCAGCTTTAGACTCACTCATTTTGCCTGTTAGCCACTGTAGTTACTGTGCAACTCATAAAGTGACCAGTAGCAGTCATCCCTCTGGGTATAAATGAGAAGCGTACTTTCAACTGCCTCTTTCTCAAATGAAGAAGTCGTTTTTTAAAGGCCCTCTTGTGCAGAAAAAAAAAAATTCTCAAAATGTTTAAATTGCCGTTGTATAAGTGATCAGTTTTGAGGCAACCTTGTCTGTTTCTGTCATGCTGCCCATGGTCTATAGTATGCTGGCTCATGGAAAAGACTGTCATTTGTTAAGAAAATTAGACACAATCCTACTGTTCGGAAAACATCCTGGTGAAGTCTTGAATGTTCAGCAGCGGGTTCTTTCACTTCCTCTTCAGGATCAGACAGGGACAGCCACTTATTAAAGGAGTATATACTGTGACTATCCTTGTACTACGCACTGCTTCTATCTTCAGATTGACTGGACACTACCGATTCAGGTAATTTTGTAGGTCAGGGATAATTGGAAAACAAGCAGGGCAGGGGACCAAGATTGGCTGCCTGTGCTATATACACTATATTGCCAAAAGTATTTGCTCACCTGCCTTTAGACCCATATAAACTTTAGTGACATCCCATTGTTAATCCATAGGGTTTAATATGACGTCGGCCCACCCTTTGCAGCTATAACTCTTCTGGGAAGGCTTTCCACGAGGTTTAGGAGTGTGTTTATACACACTCCTAAACTCCTAAAATACATACTCCTAAAATACATCATACACAGTGCTTGCAGTCTTCGCTCTAATTCATCCCAAAGGTGTTCTATCGGGTTTAGGTCAGGACTCTGTGCAGGCCAGTGAAGTTCTTCCACACCAAACTCACTCATCCATGTCTTTATGGACCTTGCTTTGTGCACCTGAATTCATTTTGGCAATATAGTGTACATATCGTCTTACACAACATGCTTCTGCCATGGCAGCAATTACTGGAGAAAACAATGCAGTGTAAAGTCATATAAATAATTTACTTACATGTAAGGTCATGCTTACACTTGGAAGCACTGCCTTGCACTGTGCCCTTGCATATTAGTCCTGACTTCCTACTCCCCTGGTGCCCCCGTGCTCAATTTGTGCTTATAATGGTCCATAATGTGAGACCACCTAAAGGCAAAGTTATTCTTCTCCATAGATGCAGAGAAGGGTGTATCAGGTCACAGGTGCACGCTCCGACGTGAACATCTCTTAAATCACACTACATGTTGTGCGAAGCTGTGTGTCAATGAGCTGATTGGTTAACATCATAAAGTTGGGGGGTAGGACCTTAACAGTAAGGTGAAGAAAAGGAAGAAACAAAAAAGGACAAAACAATAAGAGGAACAGCAAGCAGATGAGGTTAGAAAATAAAAAACAACCTCCCTTTTTAATAACTTAGTGGAATCATTTGTTCACTACCATAGATGTATTAAGAGAATTGAATACAATGCTGCCTCTCAGCCCTTCAGCCAATTTTGCCCAGTGGCAAACAAAAAGTCCCACTTCACCCTACTAAACCTTTTCTCCACTAACTCCAGAGACAAAAGGGACATCTGTAAAACTGGTGGCAGGACCCTTTCACCTGAAAACAAAGTTGTTTTTCATAACCTTTATTCAATTCAATTCAATTCAACTTTATTTATATAGTGCCAATTCACAACAAAGTCATCTCAGGGCACTTTACAGAATAAAGTCAAGATTATAAAGATATATAAAGAGAACCCAACAATTCCCCCTGGAGCAAGCCATAGGCAACAGTGGAGAGGAAAAACTCCCTTTAACGAAAGAAAACTCCAACAGAACCAGGCTCAGGGTGGACGGCCATCTGCCTCGACCGGTTGGGGTGAGTGGAAAGGGGAGAGAGAAAAGAACAGAGTAACAAAAAGCAACAACAAAACATCGGGCAGATTGGTAGGACCAGTAGCTGCACGCTGGTAGACACACAGCTTCAAAGCCGGGGGACACCTGCAGAAAGGGACAGAGAGAAAGGGACAGAGGAGGACAAAGACAACTACAACTACGGGAGAGAACACACAGAGTTAATGACATACAGTGGTGACAATTGTGGGGTGAGAGGAGAGGAGAGAGGGTCAAGAGGAGGAAAAGAGCTCAGTGCATTGGGGGGTGGGTCCCCCAGCAGTCTAAGCCTATAGCAGCATAACTATAACTAACTATATGCTTTATTAAAAAGGAAGGTTTTAAGCCTAGACTTAAAAGTAGAGAGGGTGTCTGCTTCCCGAATCTGAACTGGGAGCTGGTTCCACAAGAGAGGAGCTTGATAGCTAAAGGCTCTACCTCCCATTCTACTTTTGGAAATTCTGGGAACCACAAGTAGGCCTGCATTCTGAGAGCGAAGTGGTCTACTGGGATGATATGGTGCTATGAGATCTTCTATATATGATGGAGCCTGACCATTCAGAGCTTTATATGTAAGAAGCAGGGTTTTAAATTCTATTCTAAATTTAATGGGAAGCCAATGGAGAGAAGCTAGTGAAGGTGAAATATGATCTCTATTGCTAGTTCCAGTCAGCACTCTTGCTGCAGCATTTTGGATTAATTGCAGGCTCTTTAGGGAGTTACTGGGGCATCCTGAAAGTAGGGAATTACAGTAGTCCAACCTAGAGGTAACAAATGCATGGACCAGTTTTTCAGCATCACTTTGAGACAGGATGCTCCTAATTTTGGCAATGTTCCGTAGGTGGAAGAAGGCTGTTCTAGAGATTTGTTTTATATGTGAGTTAAAGGACAGATCCTGATCAAAAATAATTCCAAGGTTCCTTGCAGTAGTACTGGAGGCCAGACTTATGCCATCTAGAGTAACAATATGGTTGGACATCATATCTCTGAGATTTTTGGGCCCAAATACTATGACTTCAGTTTTGTCTGAGTTTAAAAGTAAAAAATTGTGGGACATCCAGGCCTTTATGTCTTGTAGGCATGCTTGAAGCTTTATTAACTGATTATTTTCATCTGGTTCCATAGATAAATATAGCTGGGTATCATCAGCATAACAGTGGAAATTTATGAAGTGTTTTCTAATTATGTTGCCTAAAGGAGACATATATAAAGTAAAAAGTATTGGTCCTAACACAGAGCCTTGTGGAACTCCATAGCTAACCTTTGTGTGCATGGAGGATTCATCATTAACATGAACAAATTGAAATCTATCAGACAGATAAGATTTAAACCAACCTAGTGCAGTTCCTGTAATTCCAATTTCATGTTCCAGTCTCTGTAATAAAATGTTATGATCAATGGTATCAAATGCAGCACTAAGATCTAACAGAACAAGTATAGAGATGAGTCCATTATCTGAGGCCATGAGAAGATCGTTGGTGACTTTTACCAGTGTTGTTTCTTTACTATGATGAACTCTAAATCCTGACTGAAAGTCTTCATACAAATTATTCCTATGAAGGTGATCACATAATTGTTTTGCGACTACTTTTTCAATTATTTTAGAAATAAAGGGGAGATTAGATATTGGTCTGTAATTGGCTAAAACACCTGGGTCAAGACAGGGTTTTTTAAGTAATGGTTTAATTACAGCTACCTTATAGGCCTGTGGTACATAGCCTGTTTCTAAAGATAGATTGATGATATCTAATATGAATGTATCTATTAAGGGTAAAGCTTCCTTGAGCAGCTTAGTTGGAATAGGGTCTAGCAGACAGGTTGTTGGTTTAGATGAGGTAATAATTGAAGTTAGCTCAGAGAGATCTATGGGTAAAAAGCAGTCTAACATCTAACATCTAACATCTAACATTTATCTGTTTGGCATCATCCCAATGTAAAGCCTATGGTACATATAATCATGAAAAACTAGTGGGCATGAGCAGGGGGCCACATAACACAGAAGAAAACCTTTTTGGGGGGGTTTTGTGAGCCAGTTGAGCAGTTTTCTGTCAAATAACTGGGTGTCTGTCAGGTATTCAGCTCTTATAACGCATCCTTTGTAACTATTCAACTTTATTATTAACTTTATTATAACTACTTTCTTATTCCTGTTTTATTCCACTTCTTTTGTAAATACTGGTTTGCTAAACACAACTCTGCCCCTTTGGGGACAAGTATGTTTTTCTTCAAGTATGTGCATGTATATGAGAAAGACGTATTCAAATGTCTGCATATCAGGAGTATAATTCCAGCTTTACTCACCACCACGTGTGACTTTTTGTGTCTCGTCTAGTCATAGCATTGGACTTCTGTGCTCCGACACAGTTATTGATCACACTAATGTTCAATGTGTGAGAGGAGCTGTGTGCATCATTTTATACGTCTTATAGCAATATGATAATAATTTAATGAGCTGTGATATTGTGCTCTTTTTACTGTGGCCCTAACACTTTTTTTCGCAACACAGTCTCACTCACTTTTTCTATAGTGAGACAAAAATAATAGACCAGATAAACACTAAAATCCTAACTTAAATCATAAAAAACTATGTTTTTCCTTAAAGGCCAAACGTGGTAAAACCTTCAATCCACCTAGCACACTTTTGGCCATCTCGCTGTTGTTTATTCATTTCTGTCTCTTGTGTTGCAGACAATGCATCAGATCCTGGTGTATCAGCTAAACAGATCTGGATCGATGTTGTTAAAGAAGCCGATCACCACTGCCTAACTTTCACCGACAATGGCAGCGGCATGACTCCCTACAAACTCCACAAGATGCTTAGGTAAGATTCACATATACTTATTCATATAAGGCAATAATGCCAATAAAAAGCCCACAAAATATATGTTGGGACAACAAAATACCAAAAATTATGTTGTGATAAAAATCACCTGGTGGAACATCTTACAGCTGGCAGTCAGTCAGTATCATTCACACACACCATGCAGCTGGCCTGACCCGCCGGGGGCAACTTGGGGTTAGCTGTCTTACCCAAGGAGAGGAGGAGCCAGGAATCCAATCCCTAACCCCTGGGATTGGTTGACATCCTCTCTACCTCCTGAGCAACAACTTCCCCATTAGATTAGTTAGTGGAGTGGTTAGCACTGTCACTTCACAGATGGAAGGTCCCTGGATTGAACTCACCTTCCAGCTGAGTTTTTTCTGTAAGAAGTTTGCATGTTCTCTGCATGCTTGAATGGGTTTTCTCGAGTACTCGAGTTTCATCCCAAAGTCCAAAGACATGCATGTTAAGTTAACTGGTGACTCTTAATTACTCATAGGTGTGAATGTGTGTGGATGTTTGTCTGTCTCTATATGTGGCCCTGTGATAAACTGGGAACTGGTCCTTGGTGTTCTGGGGAAGGCCTTTAGAGAAGGCCTTGCTCATTACAGCAACAGAATGCCAAACCAAATTCTGCATGTATTACAACATCATAGGTCCACAGTGCAGTACAAGAGTTCACATCTGTCACTCATTGAAAACATTTGGCAGATTACAAGGCAAAAGTAATTTCTCAGTTTTAGCATTTGACATGTTGTCTTTGTATTATTTAAACAAAAATAAGTCATCATCTTCTTGTTATTTACATTTTACACCATGTCACAGTTTTTTAAAAACAGGAGTAGCACATATCTTTATTTCTTCACTCTCTCCTTCACCATTATGTCCAGTTTTGGTTTTACAGAAAAGGGCTCAGGGAAGAGCAGTCTGATGGCCATCGGTGTGTATGGGAACGGTTTCAAGTCTGGCTCCATGCGTCTTGGCCGAGACGCACTCATCTTTACCAAGAACGGTGGGTGCCAGACTGTAGGAATGCTGTCCCAAAGCTACCTGGAAAACATCAAAGCCCAAGCTGTCATCGTCCCCATTGTCCCCTTTAACCAACAAACCAATATCCTTCACAAAAGAATTAGACATGAGACGAGAGAGAGGATTATTAATATAATGGAATTCAGTATAGACAGGCTGTGATGAACCCTGAAGGTAATCAGTATTTTAAATACAGCGTATTAAATGTGAGAGAATAGTCTTATCCTGTATATCTTCACCTTAACTCAGTGTTACAGTCTCTGGTGGTGACAGAGGATTCAGAGGCCAGTCTGGCAGCCATCCTCCAACACTCAATCCTCACCTCCCAGGAGCAGATACATGCACAATTTGACTCCATTCTCTCCAAAAAAGGCACCAAGATATTAATCTGGAACATCCGCAGGTAAGAGTCAAACATTTCCTCAGAAATCAAAAGACGGCATGTTGGCCATTCCAAAGTTGGTTAACAAATAGTTTGACATTTTATCAAATACACATGCTCGCTTTCTTGCAGAGAGGTAGGTGACTATTAATTCAGTACCAATTCAGATACTGATACTGATAATATCAATTTTATAACTGTATAATAAATATGAACTATATAACCAGATAAGTGGTTCAGCTGGTGAAGCTTGCAGCTTTAAAATCCTTAATTAACACTGTTTTATCTTAAGTTATAATTTTTATGTTTTGTATTTTCATACGGAGTGCAGTGTCAGGCTAGCTGTGTCTGCCGGCTTTTCTGTTTTTATACTAAGTTAATTGTCTTGTTTTACTTTAAAATGAAACCAGTGTAAATCTCATCTAACACAGTCAATATATAGCAGCTTATTTTCCAAATTGGTGTATTATTCTTCTAGTTTTGGTTCACAAAAAAAGGTATTGGTTTTAGTTTTTAATTATGTGTTTTTAGTGTAGATTAAACATCACGCATTGGGGATTGATAATTATGCAAACATGGGTATGAACACACACATAGTATATTTGATTAAGCACGCCTTTACACAAATGCAAACAAAACAACACATGTTAATGTCATCATATGAAGAGCAGAAAACATGTCATTTCTCCTGCAACTTTCGTAAGTTCCTTAAACTGTACAGTAGTTACTGCTTAGAGCGGCTGTGTTATGCCTAGGAGTTTGGAGACAAAAATCATGCAGATTGAGTCTCCTGAAAGGTAAAAGCCTCATAGTAGTTTGGACAGGCACTCCATCTGCTTATTCAAAATGTCAACTTCAATATTTTATTGCTCAAGTGTCATTGCTACCTGGTATAACAACGTTATTTCTTTTCTTTTTTTTTCTTTTCTTTTCTTTTCTTTTGACTATTCTTTGGATGTTATCTCGAAGGGCCAAAGATGGCAAGCCAGAAATCGACTTTGAGAGTGATGCAGATGACTTTCGTTTGCCTGAGATTCAGATTGAGGAGCTGAAGAAGGGTCTGAGGAACAGTGGATCCCTGAGGGCTGAGCAAAACATCCCAGACATGCACTACAGCCTCAGGGTGAGTTGGAATAAAGTATTTCACCTGTACCAAAAAAACGAATGGTTGTTGACAGAGAGCATGTGTTTGTGTTTATTTGATGCCTAATGTCCTACCTGCAATAAATTCTGATATCTTCTTATGTGGTATTTAGTAAATGTTTTTAAACTTTTGATTGTCTCACACAGATGGAGAAGCATAAATTGTCTAAGGAAGCTATTTAGAAATTCAACATAATTGATGTTGCGCAACAAATATAATTATTACATTAGACATGCAGTGCAGATTTTAAAATCTTTTAAAAGATTTTTTAATTTAGCTTACAAAAATGACGTTTGTCAGCCAATAAAACAACAATTTAGGGTTTTTTAGATTTAGGGTTAGTGGTTAAAAATTCAGGGTAAGACACGTAGTGGTTGTGGTTAAGGTTTGGGTAAGCCTCCGCAGTACACGTGTTTTGTACGAACTTGTGCGTGTGTGGGTGGGTGTGTGTGTAAGTGTGTAGATACCCATGTAGCTGCATGTAGTGTTTGTGTTCCAGTTTCAGGTAAATATGGGAGCACCTCTGTACTACTTCAGACGTGTGGTTTTGCGCAGTACCACTGTACCAATTTCACTGTAAAGCTACAAATAAATTTGCAAGATTGCATATAATTTATTTTGGTTTTCAAAAGAATGTTGAGGGTTTCTAAAAATGATAATCTACCATTAGGTTAATATATCAAGATGTTCCAATAAACCTTTATCTTTTTGTGGAGAGATGCTGTTTACACGTCCATGAAGTCAGACACACTGAACAGTGCTCCCTAGCAGTGCAGAGATGTTTGTTCTAAAGGTTTTGGTTGAGGCTCACACTTCTAACCAATCAAAAAAATGTCAATGATTTCTGTTTGATAAATAAGTTTTGCAGCATTCGTATGTATTGTTTACTGTAGCACTAAATTAAGTTGCATATGGTAGCTTTAATGTTTTAATATTTATTCTCTCTGTGTAACTCAGGCCTACCTCAGCATTTTGTATTTGAAGCCAAGGACACAGATCATACTAAGGGGGAAGAAGGTTCTCGCCAAACTGGTGTCGAGGAGGCTGAGAAGCATTGAGCACGATGTGTACAAACCACACTTCAGTGTATCCTCTTCATCACCTTTGTGTTTTCCATTGTGCATATTTGTGTGGTTGTAGAAAGCCACGTCATCACAACCGCGCATTGATTCTTTTGAAAAAATGTGACAATAGGAAGACAAGAAGAGAAGTTTGAAGAGCTGGAGGATAAAAGGGAAAATTAAAACAAATATCTCAGTGTTTGTGGTTTAGTGTAGCTCTCAGTAAAACTAAATCAACAAAAAACAGACCATAACACAGAATTACAGTTCTTGCAATGCTACAATTCTTAGTGTGAACAGCTTAGATTAAATCACCACTCATAACTTGATCTTGCTAAATATCTATATCATATGTATTCTGAAACCTACCACTTTCCAGTGCTGTTAACCTTGACTGGTTTCTGTAAGAAAGAGAAAGTGAAAGTGACCTTTGGACTGAACCCAAAAAACAAAGACCATTACGGGATCATGATGTACCACAAGAACCGACTCATCAAAGCCTACGAGAAAGTGGGCTGTCAACTGAAGGTACAGGAAATGCATTATATGGCGTATCTATATCTATATCTATATATAGATATAGATATATATATATATCTATATATAGATATATATATCAGTGGTATCAGTGGTATTTATCATCAACGCTTTCATTTGCTTAAAGCTCTTCCCACCTGCCTACAGGCTTCAGGTCAAAGAGCAGGAGTCGGTGTCATCGGTATCATCGAGTGTAACTTCCTCAAACCAGCTCACAACAAGCAAGACTTTGAGTACACCAAAGAATACAGGTATAACACGCAAAAACACTATTAAACACATAACGGAAAATGAGCTGTGTAGTTATTAAGCAGCTCAGATTGAAGCTTGGGATACAGAAGATATTGCTGTATAAAAAAACGCTATAATCAAACATAGCAACAGTGACTCACACGGGTCTTCCTGATGCTTTTGTTTTCTGCAGATGTGAGTGTTTTTGCAGAAGCTGTTCACAGCTGACGTCATGAAATAGGCCACAGTGCTTTCAAAGTCATTCTATCTAAGCAGTCTCGTAGTCTTGAGTCAAACACAACTTGTTTTGATTATTTTCTTTTCCTGTTTCCCCCCCCCAGACTCACCCTTGGTGCTTTGGGCCTAAAACTCAACGACTACTGGAAGGAGGTGACAGAGAAGAAGGCCAGAGAGCGAGAGTTTCAGGCTCTAGACAGAGATGAAGATGAAGATAAGCATGACGCTGACAAGTTAGTTTCAACTGTTTTTCTTAAAATAGCAGTGCAAGTCGTGAAAAGTCTTGTTCTCAGCTAAGTGTCAGTGCTGTTTTTATATATATCTGCAGTGCTAAGCCCATTTCTGTTTTTTAACAAGGAATTAACTCTTTAGCAAAGGCTTCTGTTGGCATAGTGATTGCTTCAAAATTATTTTTGCAGCTATTGGTTCATCTGACGCTAAAAGCACTGAAAGTATGAAAAACTACATGTTGTTTAATAATCTAAGACGCCTTAAAATAAAAATAATCTAAGTTTTTTCCACCCAGAGCTGCTTCTCAAGAACAGTAAACATGCTGAGGCAGGGACCTTAAAAGGACTTTCTAACAAGTTATGTGGTCATCTGAAATAGAAAATATATGAGGCTTCAACAGAATAAATCTCCGTCTTTCATGTAGCTTTTTAACCTTAATGTACATGTGCAGAAATCAAGGCTTGTGAGAAAGTTTTTAAATAGTATTTTATGGGTGAGTAACCTTCCCCTTTAGCTTCTGCTTTGCTTACAGTTACATATTTCTGTTTTTCTAGTAGTCCCATGTGGGTCCAGTGTGAAGAGTGTCTGAAGTGGCGGAGTGTCTCTGCACATCATTACAGTCAGGTTCCTGAGAGCTGGAATTGCAGCCAGAACCCCAATCCACGTTACAGGTGTGTCTAATTATTGATCTATTATTTTCTTGAATAGCAGGGACAATCTTTTGGGGTCATGGTCATGGAAAGTCTGACACTGATACCACCAAGAAAATATACTTCTGTTATCAGTCAATATTGCTTTGAGTTTTGGAAGTTCTGGATAGCCATGTCCTCTGTTGTGTAACTACATGAGGGATTAGGAGGTAAACAAACTATGAATTAAGTTATTGTGTGTATGTTTGTCTACCTTTTTTTATCTTGACACCATTAAACATATGCAAAATCAGCTATTAGCAGTTCCTCTTTGCAATATCAGTATGTTTGTCCGCACAACTGTCACCGAATTACTTTGCCTTTGAAGAAAACTTAAAACATGATGATGATTCTCTGGCATGTTCTGGATTTGTCAATGATATCTATGATAATAATGACAAATTATAGAAAATACATTATTTAATGTATTTATTATATATATAATATATATTTTCAGATAGTTGTGTACTGTAACTTTACGTTGAGTACTCAGAGTAGGCTGCCTCCATGACCTATGGGTCACAATAATCCTGTAGCTCCTACTCAGCTGCATGATTACAAGGACAGATGTCCAATCTCCATAGTGGGAAGGCCACTTGTGTGCGTCGTACTACTGTACTGGAACAACCCTTTAAGTGGTTACTTGTGGGCATACGCTTGTGTAAAAGGGTTAAGACACCCACCCCGAGCCACAACATGCAGAATTAAGCCAGGCTCATTTGTTGTTCCTGTTGTCATTCTACCTCCTAATTTGAACTCTGTAAAAGCTCAAAAGAGATCAGATGTTTAGATCTCTGATCAATTTGTAAGAAGCAAAGCCTGCCTACTTTAAACTGTCGTGTACAACTTGAGATATATGCTTTAACAGTGAGAGGAGGTCATTGTCTGTGTGTGTGGGTGTGGGTGTCTTGGCTATAACAGGAAGGCTCTGAGAGCTGAGCCTTAGAAGTAGCTGAGTTGCTAATCCAGTTCTGTTTGTCTTTTAGAAGCTGCTCTTCACCAGAGGAAGCAGAAGACAGTGAGGAGCTGTTAACACCCAGCTACCAGAAAAACCACAAGAAACAGTAAATTCTAATTTCTTTAGTTCTCTCAAACTGTATCTCCATGTATAATGTATATGGACAGACTGCTTCCTGCATGTCTTCCTGCATGCGTTTTTGTGCGAATGTGGGTTCACATGCCATTTTGTGGTTTTCCTCTGCCTGCTTCACACTCTTATTTCCGGTGGTTGCCCATGTGGCCCTGTGTGTTTGTCAGACAATTAGAGAAAAGTCTTGTTTTACTGAACTCTGCCCAAACATGATCGACACAAAAGCACTGAAATGAAAATTTACCACTTTATCAGAACTGGAAATCTTATTATTAAATCTACAACTTGTTGAACAACTAATCCCCTTTTTCAGAGAAGTTTTGACTTTTTCTAAAATTAATTTTTCTATTAAAAAAAAACAAAAAACTTCTACTTTAACTACTTCTGAACCCATGTGACTATATTTCTCATGATAGTATGATGGTTTCTAATGTAATGATGCCTGATGGCTCAAAGGTCTCATAAAAAAATGGTTTCTATTCTTGGCCTTTATATGCTGATTTCCCTCGAGTACTGCATATTGTAATGGACCTACATTATTTACATTCTTGCTTTTAGAAATGTGATTTTTTAACAGAAGGGGTGAATATGACCAACCTTTGCTTGGAAAAACTATGTCTTTGGTTGATGCTCATTTTATACCTAATGATGAATAATCCATGTAGTTACAGATGTTGGTGAGGATGTTGTTAACATTTCAGTCTTTTCGACACAGTTTTTTTTTGACTGTGTTCCAGATGTTAAACTGGAACTTTAAAAATGTATGTATTATTGGGATGTAATGCCTTAGTAGTGGATGGAATCATCAAATTACAGTAGACAACTAGCTTGAACAGCTACTGTAGTACTTAAACATTAATTACAATTTTTGGGGGGCAACTGCACATATTTTAATTGGCCTTGGCAGATAATGGTGGATTGCAGTGCTACAAAACTTAAGTCAGGTTTCCCAGGTGATTCCTAATTTTTTAAATTATTTATTATTAATAATTTTATACATTTCTATTCTCTTACATCAGAGTTGCCTCTGTGACTTCTTGATGCCAGTCTGCCTGGCAGCCTCCTCATACTATTGCATACAGTTGTCATGTAATTTCTTAAAATATATGCACAAAATATATTAAAATATATAGCATTATAGTCATCTTGGAATTAGTACAGGGATTATATATATGATATTTGCCTTGCAATTTACTTTGTGAAACCTGTGCAGTATATATTTTCAGTATCTATTCAACTTAACTTGAGTTTGTTTGAATTGTTCCACAGAGAGCATCAAAAAAGCAGAAAAAGAGAAAAATCACTCGAGGTATGTGAAATTATTATCTTAAACATTTGGTATTTTGCTACCACTGTATCGTCTGCAACTTCTAGATTATTATTTGTGTTGCAGTCATGCCAATTCCAGGACCCAGTGCCTAAGCATCAAATCATCTCACGTAGTTCATCAGAGCCCAGCCAGCCCACCTTCGCGTCCACACACACACCTGACCTCATAGGAACAGGAGATCAGTGTCACACAGAGGAAGATACACCTGAACATGATCAAACATACACAGATCATCACACAGACACAAATCAGTCAATACACACAGATGATGAAGAATATACACAAAACAGGGTCAAAGCTGAAGTCACACACACACAGCAGGGGCGCGAGGGAGGGGACGTGAATATTAAAGACAAGACACAGGTGGAAAATGAAGCAGAGGATCCAGGGTTTGAAGGTGAAGAAACAGACAACAACAAGGGCACAAACACGGAGCCAATGGGGGCAGAAGAGAAGGCCACAGAAACAGGAAGGTATATATAGTTCGCCTTTGTTTTCAATTAATTTGTGTTCACAGCAGAAAAGCCTGCATAGATTTAATGACAGAATTGTTTAAGACATTTTATCATAAAGGGTTAGTAAGTCATTCAAGGCCTAATGCTAAGATTGAAAACTGTAAGAGCGGCCTTGGTTTTAAGCTGCTTTATTTGCAGAAATAACTTAACGGGCATAATTAAAGCCCGGGGTATGCTCAGTGTATTGGATTACTTGTCTCAAAGATCTTCAACTTTCACAAAGTTCTGATCTTCAACAATCTGACTAGTGTTTGTTTTCTGTAGACACAAAAGAAAATTGGGGTCGTTATTTCACTGTCTGAAAAAGAAGCCATATCTCTGGGAAGAGCGACAGCCCGACTCAGAAAACGTAACAGAAGAGGTGAATTCTGAGAAACAAACAAATGTGCCTGAGACATTTTTCTTGGAAACCAAGACCAAGCAGGACTGTAGCAACCAAGTAGAGAAATCAGGGGACTCGACGCAGCAGACACCGACCACCCTCACATGGACCCACTCACTCCCCTCCACCCAGACTCTGGTTGTTTCTCCACTGAGTCGAACAGAAGGAACCAGACCGCTGCCCCTCGAAGGGAGTGACCGGGAGGCTAAAATGCAGAAGCTTGTTGGGTTGGAAAAAGAGGTTCAGAGACTGCGTAAGCTTCTAGGTCTGGAAATCACAAAGACAAGTCAAGGCACGATGACAGTTGCCGAAAGCAGCACAGAAAATCCAAAAGAACCAGCAGCTTCCTCAGAGAGTAGAGAGGTCGGCTGCCAGACGGATGTGGCTGAGGTCAGCTCAGTTTCTACCTTATATTATAGATTTATTATTATCATCATAGTCTTTTACAAAACACAATGGAAAATGGAAAGTAACTATGTTTACCTTGAGGGAGCACATTTGCCACTCAACTTGCTTTCGAGTTTTTTACTCCTACTTTGATTTGATGCCATATAAGTCTGCACATTGCATAAACCCATAAATAACTTACCTGACAAACCAATAGCCAATTTTACTCCACTTTTCAATTTCAGTTTTCAATCAACACATACAAAAAACTAAATAGAATATATACTAAAATTAAAAAAGTTAACTGATATTAATAAATGACACCAGGGCCTATACTAATAATACCTTATGCATACTGCAACTGAAAATCTGTAGGGAGAAAAGATTTGAGCTCATGTTGTTTTAACATTTAAATCACAGCTAAGCCTCGATTATCAATCACAAGTTACCTGCTCAGAGCTCAGTACTGAGTTCTACTGTGACATACAGTGTTCTAATGTTCATCGTGTACATCTGCTCAGTTACCCAAAATTAAGCTCTAACTGCATACTTAAAGTTATCTTCTACTGTCCCTCGTGCGCTTCAGAGTTCTACTTCATCCAGCAGATCGGCCCGGGCTCTGCTGGTCCAGGGTCAGAGAGCTGTGTGTGTACAGAAGGAGCAGCCTGAGCAGAACAGAACCCGGAAGGAGAGAACTGAAACTCAGAGCAGGATGAGAGTCGGTGACAGTGAGGCCTGTGAAGATAGCAGGTGTGTTTTTTCAGATTCGCAGCACTTGCTGTATGCGTAAAATTACGTGAAATTCTTTTTTTAACCAGTTTTCTTCTGTATTTTTGCAGTTGGCTCATGCTGGGTTACATGATACGTTAAATGACATTATATGATATTACATGATACTTTTCTGCAGGGGTTGTTTTCCCCTTAGAAATGAATCAGAGTCAAATCATAAATGCTCACATTTTAAAAATACACTGATACCAAAGAAATCTTATCAAGTAAGAAAAGTCTCTAGTCAGCTTCTATCTTTAACAGCTGTCTCCTGTGTTCCTTTTCTCACTTCCCCTAAGTTATTAAAGTCCTGTCCTTATTTACGCTTAGACAGTCTTGTTATCTGTTTTTACTCAAGTGTGATTCAAAGGCATTACTCCACTACATGGGAATTTTACCTGAGTGACTGAAATGTGAAACACAAACTACTCCAGCTCTAATAACGAAGCTGTTCTCCCATCAGGTCGGCACAGGAGAATCTGCAGGGCATCCGAAACAATGTGGTGATTCTCCTCACAGCCCTCCTGCCCCAGCTGGATCTGAATGGCATTAGTTTAGAGACGACTGATGTGGACAGCATCCTGCAGCAGATCATAGAGGTCAACTCGCTGAAACTATGATCCAGCAGATTTCTCTCGGCAGAAATTCAAGTTCATTTCATACTGTATATTACTCTGTAATATTATTATATATCTCTCTAACTTACAAATATCTTTTTTAATGCTCACTTGGGAAGTTGTGTAATTCTCATGCAAATTTGTAGTGAAGCTGGCTACTGTAACTCACTGTACCTTAAAATATATTTCATTTGTAAAAGTGCACAGCATCACTACTCATATTAGTATACATTGCTTATACAAATGGACATTGAACACTGAAAGGTTACTTCGATACCCCCCCTTTTACACCTTAAATAGGTTTAATGCAGAATAGATTTAAAGTTGTCAAACAGTTTGACTTCCCTTATGCTTGTAACACTGGCAGGACACAGTGCTGCCCCCATTAGTGGCAGGTTTGTGTCTGTCCGGTGGTAGTGTCACAAAGGGTTTTTAACCAGTCTGCTTCACAACTCTACAAGTGTGAGCCCTCTATCTTTTTATTTTTTACCTTTAAAACGAGTGTTTGTTTTGCTTTTTTATATTTAATTTAGTTTTTAGTTACCCTTTATATATGAGACAATTTTTACAATTGCATTAAAAGTACTGAAACCATTTGTTTCATATCCTCTTGGCAGTTCAGTGTGATACAGTGTCTCTTGTTTTCCACAAGGTGGCGGTGAAGTCAAGTCATGAAAACACGTTTCTCTCACATGTCTACATTTAGAGAACGTTAAGGCTTTGCTGACCTCGGGAATCCTCTTATTTGACTACTTTTGGTCACTTTTGAATGTTTTGAATTATACCTACTACTGCCTAATTCATCATGAACCGAATTAAAGCTTATTAAAGCTTTAACATGGCGCCACCCAGCCAGCCAAAACATCTTGTAAATGAGATTTTCTTTTAGGTTTGTTATTCAGAACTATTGATTTTATAAAATGCCAAACACTATTGTTGTGTTTAGTCATGTTAGCAGATATGAAGACATTTTACATTATATGAATAATGTTCAAAAGAACATTATATGAATTCCGGCTTACTAATCACAGATTCGTGCATTCCTGCTGCCTATGTTTCTATTCTAGTTTAGCTTCCACTCATTTTTTTATTGTTATTCTGTCATTTTATTTCTATTTTTATGAGCTCTTTAGTCAGTGTGGCTTTGGTATGTTTGACCCTTTTTATGAATATCTCATTACCTTTGTGGTTTTTGAAGTACTTTCCCTTTGGGATTAATAAAGAATTTTACATATTTGGTCCAGATGTTCCTGTTGGCTAAGTGATGGCAGCCAAGAGCAGCATGGATGCCATTTTATTAATAGTTGCTAAATTTGTTGGTATGTGACTAACAACATTTTCGAGGCCATTGGCTAAAATGAACAAAGCCTTCAGTAATGGAAATGTTTTATTTTTTCTAAACCCGTGTATGCTGTAGCCGCGGCAGAGCTCGCGCAATCTCACCCACACGGTGTGCAAACACCATGCCCCCACGTGCAACGTCACACACACACTCTGTTTAAATATCTCGGCCCACAAGGGGAGCATCAGAGTCTTTGAGCCGGGACACTGTGGAGACAGGTGAGATGACAGCGACGCTTCTTCTTGTGCTGCCGCTGCTGCTGCTCTGCTCCTCCGCTGGAGAAGCGCAGCAGCCCCCGTCTCCTGTCAGGGAGTATTTTATAGCAGCCATGGAAATCGGCTGGGACTATGGGAGTGTGCACAAAGTTGATCCAGCTTCTGACCAAAGGTAAATATTTATTTGTTTGTTTTAAGAAACCGTCTAATAAGTGGCACGACCCTGTCTGCTTTCAGGGAGGATCGGGTTTTGTAAGAAATGTTTGAAAGAAATATTTTCAAAATGACAACTGAACACAATTACAGTTAATTAGGATGGACGCAATGAAGATGGGTGTTTCTGAATGTGTAATTAGTGTGTATTTTGTTTATAGGAGGCGATCCAATATTCTTCAAAAATACATTAAGGCAGTTTACAGAGAATTTGTTGATGCTACATACACTGTCCCCAAACCACGATCAGAATGGACAGGTAGGTCTCCATCTCTTTATGTTATACTTTATTTTAAATGTTTCATGAAGAGGAGACCGCTGACCTTTTAAGGACCTTTACCTTTAATTAGGGACTTATGCACGTTCCTTAAGAAAGTTGTGTCTATTGTTGCAGGTATTCAAGGTCCGGTGATCGTTGCCAATGCTGGTGACAGGGTGGTGGTCCACTTCAAAAACCTGGCCTCCCAGCCTTACAGCATCAGCCCTGTGGGGATCACCTACTGGAAACAGTCGGAAGGTAGTGAACTGAATGGGATGATCCACTGACATTCTTCAAAGTCTTTTTCTTTTCTTTTGTCCACAACAGCACAAACTGAACATTACAAAGCAGGATTTTTTTTCCTTGTAGTCAAGTGGTGAGCAAGAGCATGACTATCTAACATGACTTATATGACTTATTTTACTCAATGTCAGTTTTTAGGAATTCTTTGTTATACACACTAGATGAGACGATGGAAAAAATATTAGTAGTATATAAGCTTAGTTTTCCAGCTTTACTATGACTCTGATCAACGTAAAATCTTAGTTAGATCTCCACACTCGCAGTCTAAAATTATTTAAAAAGGGTCAAAAAAGCTGTTTTTTGAAAACAAATCATGGATGTTGAGGTAAATGAATTACAACAAGAAGCAAACTGCTTGCTAAGAGCCATACATACTGTACATTTGTAACATAGTGTATACGATGCAGGACTTTAAAAAAAAAAAAAACATTCCCGGAATGTTGCCTCATTATTCTTTAGAAAATGCACCAGGCAACGGTTATCATTATCTCATGTGTGCAGATTTCGTCCAGCGTGGTCGGGTCAAACTGTCTTACCACCACAAGTTTTCAGCAGAAACAAACAAAAATGAGGTTAAGTTATCTAATCGTAGTAGCCTCAGACTACAGAGGAATTGATTCAATATCCCAGATCTAATAAGCCTTTGAGCGGTAATACCCTTCTCAGAAAGCCTTGACAGAGCAGATTTAGAGCTGTCCGTTCCAGTAAACGGCTCATAGGTTCCTGCCACATGGTAGAGTCTTACAATGCGGTTTATTCATAATCCAAAAAGCAGCTGCTGTCCCGCTCAGGAATGAGCAATAGTAAAGTCGATTTGTTCACATCTAGGAGTAATATTAGGGGCAAGGAAAAGATGTGTGGGTGTGAGAGTGAGAAAGAGAGAAAGAGAGAAAGAGAAAGAGAGACTACCTGCATTGATGTGGTTTAACATCACCATAATCTATCATTACTTCCAGATCTAATTTTCATGATAAAAATGATCCTTTTCCACAGATTTATGACCTTTAGTGAGCTATCTCTTAAAAACCTTAACAACAGTACATGTGTTTCCCAAAATGAACGAGACAGCATTGGATGTTTTACCATGGCATCCTGTGGTTTAAGTATATTCCTGCTCTGACTCACCTGTACTTCTGTCCCAGTCATGCTGTGTCTTTTCTTTCCAGGAGCTGGTTACGATGACTCCACGACAGGTCAGGAGAAGCAAGATGATGCCGTCTCTCCTGGAGGGTACTACCAGTACATCTGGGACATTAACGCTAATGACGGTCCCACTATCAGCGATCCCGATTGCCTTACCTACTCCTACTCATCCCAAGTGGACCCAGTTCGTGATTTAAATTCAGGACTCATTGGTGCCCTGCTCATCTGCAAACCAAGTCAGTCTTTTGAATGACAAAGATCATTTTTTTAATAATATGTTATAATAATATGTATGTAATAATCATGTTATTTACTCATAAACACAGGTAAATACAGATTTGTTTTGAGTTATACATAAATTACTGAAGTCTCAAAAAATCATAATTAATGCTGGCTGCTCTGCTTTTCAATTAGGTTTGCGAAATATCTCTGGAAACTAGATAGAAGAAAGCACCTAATAGAACAATGAATTTGTACAAACGTGCAGAAATGCTTGTGCAATGTCAAAATTGCACTGTGCACAGTCATTCTTCCCTTTAGACTTCTCACTACTGTATCTCAATATACCTGTGATGTGTGTGCTCTCCACTAGGTGCCTTCACAGATAAAGGCCAGCGAAGAAATCCAGCATTTGTCCTGCTGCTTGCAGTGTTTGATGAGACCAAGAGTTGGTATGGAGAGAGAGTAGAAAGGAAGAGCAGAGCACAGTTCAAAAGGAGCAGCAGCAGGAAGAAATATGACACCATCAATGGATATGTCAACACCACATTACCTGGTAATGGGCCAGACTGGCTGCAGCCACGGGGCTTGTCTTGTTGCAATGTGAAGTGTTTTCTATCAAGGTGTGTGGTCTGCACAGGAATTTGGCATAATTGTCTCCTGCACCATGTGTGTGTGTAGGTCTGACAATGTGTCAAGGTCGTAACCATGTATTTTGGCATCTGATTGGAGTGGGGACCACTCCAGAAATCCATTCTATACAGTTTCAGGATCACACTCTGCAGGTAACTAAATTTTATTTTCTTCACATGAAAGTCAATCACAGCTAACAGATTTTAACAAGATTTTTTTTTAATGATCAGTCATTCTCAAAAAAAATTTTTATTGACTAAAGCCTAAAAATCTGAATAAATAAGGACTCAGTTTAAATAGATCCTGCTTTGCATGAGACAAACTGAAGCCTTTCTGTATTTGGTGAATGCATATTTCACTTTTCAACTGTGTAAGTGGTTGTTCGTCAATGCATAATAAAAGAATGGCACAGTAATGGCACAAATAGCGTCAGATGATCAGAAGGAAGGTTAGTATACACTGCATTTGTTTTTTCAGGTGTTGACTCATCGTAAAATAACCATGGAAGTGACCCCTATGACCTTCATCACTGCACAAATGAGACCCACAACTGTAGGCCGCTTTCTTATCAGCTGCCAGATACATGCTCACCGCTACGGTGAGGACAGGGAATATCTGTTTCTTAACTAAAAACTAACTTAACCTCTTTGGTGTGAGTCATGACTCTAATTGTTTTTATGCATTGCTGCCTCACCCAGATGGTATGGATGCTTTTTTTGCGGTGGAGAAATGCCCAGAGCCTGTTGCTCTACCAAGACCCGACCTGCGTAAAGTCAAACACATGGATAATGAAGATAACAGTGAATACAGTGAGTACAGCGATGAAGATGATGAAAATGAGTACAACACCATAAGCATTCCGCAACTGAACCCGAGAGCCAGCGGAGGACAGCAGTCTAAAACCTGGAAACATTATATTGCTGCTGAAGAGGTCACCTGGGACTACGCTCCTCACCTCCAACGCACAGACAGGTGAGAAAGATGGAGGAAAATGATAAAGAAGAACAGGAAATAAGACACCAAACTGATTTAACTTTTTTGTCTTTTGCCACTACAGTAAGTTGCAGTCCAGATATTTCCCAGCAGCTCCTCATCACTTGGATTACACGTATAAAAAGGTGGCGTATGTGGAATACACAGATGAATCTTTCACTCAGAAGAAAAATCCTGACAAGACGCTGCTGGGTCCACTTCTAAAAGGAAAAGTCAATGATGAGTTCAAAGTGAGTAAATGGTCTTTCGGGGCAGAAAATGTGGGAAGTTCGATTGAAGAATTTTGAGCTAAATCTGATTTACAATTGCAAATTTAAAAAAAGCAGATGTAAACTCACTTAGCACTGTTGGCAGCACATGTGTGGTTTTCTAATGCAGCCATTGGTTTGTGTCTCTAGATTATTTTCAGAAACCTTGCCAGTCGCCCTTTCAATATCTACCCCAACGGCCTTATCAAGATCCTTCCACTGCAGACACCCACAAGTGGTAAGCATGGACCTAATCTGACAGAAAAATAAAGTTTTCCAAATTTAAATGTGATAAACCAACCAACCAACCACGATGTTCAGTTGTTTGTTTAGTTGTTTCGTTTTTGAAAGCTGTGAGTGCTCCCCAGACAATTTAAAAGAAAAAGGAAACCATCAAAATCTCTCAAAGTAGAATGTTCTAAGTGTATTATTTTTGTTTCTAGGTAAGTTTTCTTTAGAACTGCCTGTTGGCTTCTTTCTCACGTTACTCTCAGCAGCAGCAAATCCCTAAAGGTCCCAGCATCAAAATGTGATCTAATCTCATCTAATTAAACAGATGCGCAAAAGGATTTGCGCTCCATGGAAGTACAGCCAAATGGGACATTTGGCTACATTTGGAAGCTAACAACAGATGATGGGCCATTGGGGGGAGACCCTCAGTGTCTGACCCAGCTGTATCAGAGCACCATCTCACCAGAAAGGGATTTGGCATCAGGGCTGGTGGGCACCCTGCTCATTTGCAAGTACGATGCCATCGACACCAGAGGAAGCCTGGTGAGACACACAGATAATCTTTTACCGTTTAACACATTGTACAGATGCAGGCTACAGCACTAAATGTAAATCTGTTTTACTGAAACAATTTTCAAATGGAGCTGGGACCAGATGAAAAGTGGAACCTGATCTTTGCGGTTTTTGACGAGAACAGAAGTTGGTATTTCAACGAAAACATGCATAAGTCCACTCATAAGACCTACAACATCACAGACCCTGAATTCTACGACTCAAATGTCATTTACAGTGAGTTTACTTTGGATTTACAAAGGTCGTTGGTGTAACTCATCATGTCTCTTAGACAAAGTAAAATTGACTCAGTGTACAATTTTTAATTTCCCTTCTCCTACAGGTGTAAATGGCATCATGTTTAGTGGGCGCCAGTTCGTGATGTGTCAAACTGATGTCACTTTCTGGCATGTGGCCTATGTTGGCACCCAAAGCAACTTTCTATCAGTCTATTTTACGGGAAACCTCTTCCAGTACCAAGGCCTTTACCATTCTGTACTTACCCTCTTCCCCATGTCTGGCATGACTGTTCCAATGGAAACCGAACTGATTGGTAATGTCAAAAATACCTTTTACATTACCAAAGCCTAGACTGAGCTAGACACACTTTAGATGTGTTTTGAAGTATATCGTGTACCAGTGCATACATTCAAGTCATAATAACTCTTACCCATTTCTTCTGAAGGTGAGTGGGAGATAAGTGCATTCGATGACAGCCTGAGGAGCCGGGGGATGAGCATTCGTTACACCGTCCGTCCTTTCAACAATGAAGAACTCCCAATTGTCGACCGTGATTGTCATGAAGATCATAACACTGATTTTGTCGATCAAATAGACCTACGGCTGAGGGCAACAAGGCCACAAAATCGCACAGTCTTGGTTCAAGTGTGCAAGAAACTCACTAACAACAACACTCAGTCAGCAAACAGCTCCAGTCTAAATGTCACTGCCAATGAACAGTTAGGATGTCATCTGAGGAAAGTGGTCATAACATCACTAGGAGGAGAAAACCCCAACATGGTGTCAGAGGGAGAAATCCCAAAGGATATCTTAGAGGAACTAGAGAGAGATGGGAAATGGACTGTGTCTCACAATAGACCTAAACCTATTGAAAATAAATATGGCAGACAGAGAAGACAGGCAGAAGGAAATGAGACAGACTTTAGTTCTGAAGTATCTAAAGATGGAGGAAGTGGAGCAGAGATTGATGGAGATTCTGTGGAAAACAAGACTGAAACTGGCAGAAATATAAAGTCGGAGCAAAAGAATGAAATGTCAAGTGAAAAGAATGGGACAAAGGAGGAGCTTGAAGAGGGCAACGAGATTCTACTAAAAGGCAATTTGCTGCCAAACGGGAAGGTTGCAGCTGCAGCACCAGTTAATTCAGAAGAAATGCATGAAAATTTGTCAAAAAATCACATTCAGTCGAAATCCGAGCGGCTTACAGCAGACATGTTGGATGTGAAATACAACTACACTGCTGGTAACAACATAGCAACGATTGATCTATCTCTCGAGTATGATGACTATGACCAAGAGGTACAATTTCCTGTGTCTTACCTACATTTCTAGAAAATACTTACATAATTCCATATGATAGACACTAAATGCCACAAATCCAAACCTTTCTTACAGTAATTTATATATTTTATTATAGATAAACAGAACATCAGAAGTGTTTGGCACAAGTTCTGTGAACCCGCGCTCCGGAGTAAGCAGAAATCACGTGTACTATATCGCTGCAGAGGAGATCACCTGGGATTACGGTATCAGAAAACCACATCAGCTCATTAAACCCAGGTAGGAATGTTTGTCATAGTTTGACATTTTGCTAAATGCATTAGGAGACAATTAGCTAAGCTTTGCATAAAGACTGGAAGCAGTTGGAAAGTGCTGGTCTGGCAGTTCCACTTCATTTTTATAGTGCCAACTCACAACAAAGTCATCTCAAGGCACTTTACATTATAAAGTCAACACTATAAAGATATATAGATTAAACTGAACAAATCCCCCTTGAGAAGCCCTAGGCAACAGTGGAGAGGAAAAACTCCCTTTGTGCAATGTGGGATATAATGCAAAGCTAAACTGTATATTTAGTTTATCAGTCAGATCCCTCAAAGAAGATTAAATGTTTCACAACTACAGCAGGAAGAAAAGCCTATTTACATGAATCTAGTCAATGTTAAAGCAGCAGTGTCGACTGATCTCTCTTTAGAGAAATGGATCGAGGGATAAGGAAGTTTCTCCCAGAGTATAAGAAGGTGGTGTTTCGAGCCTACATGGGTGAAAACTTCCAGCGTCCTGTGAGCAGAGGGGAGCTTGATGAACACCTGGGAATCATGGGCCCCTTTATCAGAGCTGAGACTAATGAACTCATCACTGTGAGTGATACAGTAGCTAAGCGGAATAAATGAATGGCTTGATATTGCGATTGTGCTAGAAACTACTTAAAGTGTCATCATTTTCATTTTACAGCAGATGTTTCATGTGCAATATTAATGTCTTCAAACCTGGGAGTCTCTGCTGATCTGTCCTTACCTCTCTTGTTTGTCATGTCCGTTATTCAAGGTGATCTTTAAGAACAAGGCATCAAGGCCGTACTCCTTCCACCTTCAGGGAGTCTATGACCGCAGCCAGGCGGACGGCATAGTCCAAACCCAAGCCTCATCTGCTCCATCTGGGGTCCCAGGAGAGCCTGTGGCACCTGGGGAGGCACGGACCTATAACTGGAGAATAACCAAGAAACAAGGACCAAGTGACAATGAATTTGACTGCAAGACCGGGGCTTACTACTCTACTGTGGACAAGGTCTCTATAAATTATTACCTACAGCTTTTTCCATGTTTCAGGGATATACTGCATGTACATGTAAAGTTTATCTGTACAGTAAATAATGTGTTTTTGTGCACGCTCAGCTGTCAATGCCTTCATAAATCTATCATTTTTCAGTTTTAATTTAATCTTCACAATTGTAATTGAGACAGTGATGACTTAAACTGTGAACATAAAAACATTACTCACTAGCTCAAAATTCCACACAAACTATTGCTGAATACCTCAACTGTATTTGAATGGTAAGAATGAAATCTGTTTCAGGAAAGAGACCTTCACTCAGGTCTCATTGGTCCTGTGGTGATTTGTAAGCCTGGTACCCTCCAGACTCATCAAAACAGGCAGTCAGTTATCCAGGAATATGCCCTGCTCTTCCACACCTTTGATGAAACTAAAAGCTGGTACCTGGAGGAGAATCTGCAGCGGTACTGTGTTCCACCCTGTCAGGTCAACGCTGAGGACCCCTGGTACCATGAAAGCAATAAGTTTGCAGGTGCAGATTGTATGGTGGATTGATGGCCTAATGCTTATGAGCAAAGATTTGTTGGAATTATTTTTATGGCATACCTTTCTCTGAAAAAATGTCTATGTTGCCCCATAGCAATAAATGGTTATGTGGCGGAAACACTTCCTGGTTTGTTGGTTGCCCAGCATCAGCAAGTCAGATGGCACCTGCTGAATGTAGGAAGCAACAGCGAGTACCACGCGGTGCACTTCCATGGTTTGCCATTCACTGTGCAAACTGTTCAACAGGAGCACCGTATGGGAGTCTACAAACTCTTCCCTGGTAAATATACACGCACATATAAGCATAGTTTTCCAGTTTTTTATGCTTCCTTTTTCTCCCTCACATTGAATACATGTATGTTTGTACAAAAAGATGTTTATCCCTGCATTCTTTCAGAATGCTGATGGGATTTGAACTGATTTGATAGTTATAAGAAGACATTGTCAGTATTGTCCTTATTCTGTTTTCTCATGTTCTCCAGTGCTCTGTGCAGTACATTACTAAACACTTACTAAATTTATACTAAATTTATTCCTATGCTAAAACTTATATATATCTATATCACCTTGTTTGGCCTGATTTCAGTCCACAGAAATGTAGTGTTTCAACAGATTCTTTTGAACTGCACTTTTCATTTAATATAAGGCTTTTTCTGACCTGCTCAATTTGTGTTTAATATCCCAGGTTGTTATTATAAATCCTGGCCAGTTTTTTCCACATGAAAAAATGAAATTGGGGATATTTCCTCCGTTTAAGTAATTACCTTATTTTCACTTGGAAAAACCATTTACCAGCTCCTGTTTCATGTATTGCATTGTTCTTTGTCATCCAGGTGTGTTTGGCACAGTAGAGATGAGACCTCCCACAGTGGGCCTGTGGCTGGTAGAGTGCACCATAGGAGACTATCAACTGGCTGGCATGAGAGCAAAACTATTGGTGTATAACCCACGTAGGTACACATGCCACAAATATTGATTATAGAGATAGAGATACATATGCAATCAAAGCAGTAAAGCAGTGCTACAGGTTACTACAAGTCAAAAGTGAATCATTAAAACTAACAACTAAACTGAAACAGCCGGAAATACAGTCTACAGTATGTATGATTTGTTCATTATTCTGTTTAGTGGTTTATAATAAGCTTCACTAAACTGTTGACAGGGCTTACAGAGTTTTAGAAAAGATTAGGATTTTTTTAGTCCAAGGAACTTGTAGTTATACATAATTTACATAATATACAAAATAAATAATTTTAGTCTGTTTTTGAGTAGTGTGTATGCCTATTGAAGGCCAACACTACTGATACTGCATTTAGTAGAGATTCTTAATATCATGTGTAGTTTGGTAATAACTCAATTTTTGGTAATAGCTCCCTTTTTTCTGATAATATTCAGGATGTGTCTTGCCTCTGGGGATGAAATCAGGAAGAATTGAAGATTCACAGATCACAGCATCAGATCATATAGGTAAGACAGCATTTTTCTCATGCTACTTAACAGGACCAACATGGGAACAAGATCTTCTATATTGTACGTCTCAATACCCAAAAAAGAATGTATTTACCCCAGTATTCACTAAAAACAAGTTCTGATGCCAGATTCTAATTTTAGGTAACTTTATGGAACCTAAAAGACTGAAAATTGCACGGATTGAGTTGGATTATAACCGTGTTTACATGTATCTCCAGATGGCTGGGAGCCCAGGTTGGCAAGGCTGGACCAGACTGGTTCCATCAATGCCTGGATGGGCATAAACAAGATGTCATGGATACAGGTTAGATATTCAGCCTTTCTGCTGTGAACAGTGCATATGCCCAACATAAGTACATATTATGTTTGAAATGTCAGAAGAAGACCACAGTGAAATTTGATGCCCTTTAACCTGTGCGTCATTAGGTTGACCTTCAGAGGCCCACACTGTTGCACGGGGTGCAGACACAGGGGGTAAGTTCAAAGCTGAGAGACAAGTACATCATATTCTTCACTGTCTCCTACAGTCTGGACCAGGATACTTGGACAACTTACAGGGGAAACCGCACCGGGCTTAATAGGGTATGTCGTCCACTGTGGTACTCCAATAATACAGATTGGATTATGGTTACCATTTGTTAGCAGTAAAATGTTGGTTCTACAGTAAAGGACTTCCTGTGCATTGGACAAGCTGAACCTATAATAAAAGAAGAACTGGGACCTAAACAGGCTTAATTAAACCAAAGTTCTGGATACTGGATATGTGTTCCTTCAATTATTGTTTTAAATACTGGCATTGGTTCCAGCAATCTCTTTCCTGTCTCGGGAAGATTAATACATACTCTGGACTAACACATTACATCAAAACATTCTTGAAATCAAAAGTGAAACTGTTGAAAAACAGCAAATCCTTAAATGCGTTATCTTAAATAATACATTTGTTAAATTGCCACCTTTACATTTTAGACGGTTGGCAGGAGGTATAAATTGGAAAAATTTTTGGTCAGAAAATCAATGCAATTAAACAAACTCTAAAAAGGTTTTTGTATCAAGAATTATATCTACATATTGAGCAGCAGAGCGTATGAGTTTGAGAAGTGTTAAATCTGATAAGAGTGGTCTCTGATTGCAATTGCACATGGGATAATATGATATTATCGAACACATGCAAAAAACACAGAAATTAATAATTCTCTCAAGTTGCCCATCTAAAGGACTAAAATGCTGCCTGCATGATCCAGCTTGAGCTTAACACTTTGTGACGCTCTGTTGTAGGGATTTACTGGCAACATGGACAGCTTCAGGGTGAAAGACAACTACTTCTTTCCGCCATTTGTGGCTCGCTATGTCAGGATTCACCCAGTAGGCTTTGTGCAGAATCCTGCTCTTCGATTGGAGCTGCTGGGCTGTGATCTCAACAGTGAGTTGTAGCAGTGTGAATTCATCACTTTAGATGTTTTTGTATGAAAGTACTTCGAGTGACTTTTTGTGTTTTTGTGTGTGCATGTGTCATCAGGTTGCTCGCTCCCTCTCGGGCTCCAGAAGAGGCTGATTCCTGACAGCAGCTTTAGCGCCTCCTCAATTTATTCATCCATGATGCATAGTTGGATCCCCAGCCTTGCCCGCCTCCATCAGAAGGGCAGCGCCAACGCCTGGAGGCCAAAGGTGAACAAATAAATATTCACAAATTCCATCTATTTTACATAGATTTCTTATTTATTTATGAATGTATGTTGGAAACCATTTACCTTGATAGCGACACTTTATCCTGCCATCATCTTGTCTTGTTTCTAACAGCATGACTACAATATTAAGTAGAAAACGATCAATAGTTTGGCATGACAGCATAACCACTTACACCACACTTACAGCATAACGTGATTAGCATAGACCTCATTGCTGCACTATGCACTGTTGCACAGCAAAAATGAACACATTTAAACACATTTCTTTGAAGAGTCAGACACGTCATTGAAAACATATGCTTCTTATTTCCTTTTGGCTTCCTTTATGCCATTGAGGACCAGCGTTGACCATTCTAACTCTTACTTCTTCACTCACATTCTTTTATCTCTATGCTTTGCAGTTATCTTCAGCTAATCATTTTCACACTGAAGCCCTCAGCTGTACAGATGTCATATGTCTTCTGTCAGGTTGTTGACCTGTTCAGACCCTGCTGTTAAGATACATAACGTGGGGACGCAAATTAAATAGATCAAACTGCCAGCAACACTTGCTAGTTGCGGTCAACATTGTGCTTTTTTACATTAGAGTTAACAGGACATAAACACGTTGCAAATGTGTTCCAGGATATAGAATATAATGGGACAACCTTGATCTGCTTCTCCTTATCAAATGTGGAAGTCTGATTCTTAGATAGGCTTTTAAATTTAGTTAAGGAAAGTTTCTTTGAATGCTGTATTTAAAAAAATTTTAATGTTGGAGAGGAAATGTAGTATTGTTCCCTTTGGCTATTTTAATAATTCAGAACCTGGTATCTATGTCATTGTGGTTTATGCACTAAAGTCAAGGCTTCTATTTCCAGTCATATTATTTAATAATCCACTCCCTCTGTGCCGTACATATTGTTCTACTTTGGAGAAAACATTGATGCACTGCTTTACTCAGGAGTTCCTAATAAAGTTAATATTAAACCAGAGCAAACTAAAAATAATTGTAATAAAAATGATTTTATGTATTATTATTATTATTATTATTATTATTATTATTATTATTATTATTATTATTATTTGTTTATGTATGTATTTTATTTGTTAGCAATATTTTGTCTTCTGAGATTTAGAAATGTTTCATTTGTAACACTCATCGCAGAGCAACAGCCCCTACGAATGGCTGCAGGTTGACCTGGGGAAAGTCAGACGCATCACAGGGGTGGTAACCCAAGGAGCTCGATCACTGTTCAAGCAAATGATGGTGACGGAGTTCTCAGTCACCTTCAGTACTGATGGAAACACGTGGAGCAATGTGTTAGAGGAGAACTCCCAAAATGAAAAGGTAGGGAACATATGAGCATCTAGCCTTCCAGTAAAATCAGACCGGTATCAGAGTTGCCTGACTATCATTGACTCAGTGTGACAGCAAATCAAACGAGTCATAATAAAATGTGTTTAAATGTTTTAGTGATATGCAGTGTACTGAATGCTGGTATAAACAAAAACTAATAAACATAGCAAATATTCTTGCATATGAGGACTTATTTGCTGTATTCATCTTTAAACTGCAGCCTTCAATCTTGCTGTATTAAAGTGATTCATCAGTAAACTTCTCTCTTTTCTGTGTGTTTCTCTGTTCCATTTCTCCTCCTGTTGTCCTCAGATCTTCTCAGGAAACAGTCAGACAGATGAAGAAGTGCTCACAGTTTTTGATCCTCCTCTGTTCGGCCGCTATCTCCGCATCCACCCGCGTGGTTGGGTCAACGACATCGCCCTGCGCCTGGAGGTCCTAGGCTGTGACGCGCAGCAGGTGGTCTGACACCGCTGGACAAACATGCAGCAGCATTTTAGTGGCAGTGTGGGTGTAATAAATGTTTATGATGTAAAAATTAATATGCAAAACACTTCCTAAGTATTACAGTTTAAACAGTTGGAAGGTATTGTTTCTGTAGCCACAACTTTGTTTACAATTTCACCGTTTTACCCATGTGGGTTTTGATATTTTTATTACTGTTTAGAAGAATATGCTGCCAGAAACATAGATTTTTTTTGTCTTTATCTCTGAGTGCCTATGTTTAATATCATAATAAAATGTTAAAGGAAAGGAATCTAGTTTAAAGTTTCATATAAACAAGGCTGCGATATGCAGCATTTGTGTCACATTGCAACACACAACTGTGCTGCCTACAGAGCAAATATTGTGAATGTAATATTGTGTAAATAGTTGAGACTCTGAAGTATGTATACAGTTTGACTAGTCATTTTATATCTTTGAAATTGTTTGTATTTTTCTTTTATTTGACTCAATTAAAGTTTTTTTAAAATATGAGCCTTAATAGGTTTCAGTGCATACATCAGATGTGACTTACAAATGAGCACAAACACAAATACACACTTCTTTCTAGATTTTACTTTGTTCACTGTACTGTCCAAAATGCTAAATCAAAGACAAATAACATATATCAAGCCTTCCTCGCGCTGCTTCCTGTAGTTTTTTTTTTCCAGTACATTATTTTTGTTCTGTCTTTGTTCCATCTGTCTTAAATCCAAACTGTTCCTGAGTTGTTATTTCATCTTATCCAACTCTGCCAGATCCGTGTGGCAGAAATAGTCAACAGTTCTGCTCCCACATTGTTAAGTTAAGTTGTGCAGCCGTGTTTAACTGAGGCAAAACACAGAGATGAAATACTGACATGACTGGAAGTTTAACAGTAAGATCAACAAGGTGTTTGGATTCTTGTGTGTGGGTTGCATATTGTGTGCCTGATTGTCTGAAGCTTGAAAACATGTTCTTATCAGCTTATTATCAGCTGTGGAAGTTTCCTGGCTGAGAGCATGTTTCGTTTGGAGGCCTGTCCTGCCATTGGCAGAGACATAGCTGTGGCACATTATGCCTTGCTGTCAAACTTTATCTCTCTGAAAACAATAGGCCTGTAATCTCAGCAGAAAGCACCTGTGTTCAGCTCCATCTAAGTAACAGTTAATTCACATGATCTGAACCACATAAGACAGAGGTGCCATGGACTGCTGCCTAGGTCTGATCAGCCAAGAGGTGCTGGGACTATGTTTACAGTATTTGGAATTGTAAGAACATGCTCATCTCCACAGGCAATCGCAAGTTAAATCAATATGACTGGAAACTGGTTTACCCTTAGACAGGTGTGTCTATTTAATATCAGGTAGTACTGAACTCCTTTCCTGACCCAAGTGATGCTTCATGATTGGGCTAAGATGGCAATTCTACCCCCGGAACCCACAAAACCCCATTGAAGACGGGTTTTCTTATTCACTGGGCATTCAGGACACCTCCACTCTGTGAAATCTTTGAGTGCTGTGATGCATATGTGTGTGTGCGTGTGTGTGTGTGTGTGTGTGTGTGTGTATGTCAATCAAACAAAAATGATAAATGACTAATAACAGGTATAAGCACAAACTGAAATGCTTTATTTTTGACAGCTCCACATATTCATGTCAGACAATCAAGACTTGTCAGAGAGCAAGTGCTATAATGCTTAAATATTCACAAAATCCACTGTGATGTATGTAGCTGTCTGAAGAAAGTCCCAGGACTTTAAGTAAATTTTCAGAATAGTGAAAGTATAAAAAATCCTTGATTGCCTGAAAGGAGACGAATAAATCCATATACTTATGGTAATCTGTAGAAAACATGTTAGCAGCAATTTGAAAGGTTTTGTGGTGAGCGTGCAATCAACCAAAAAGTTCCTTAAACAAAGGTATGCCTCAACTTTTCGTCTTCTAGTTGGCAACAGACCAGTGACCCAAACCTGACACTACCAAGGAAGATAGACTTGCAGTGTTACGACATTCCTGTGTTATTTCTGACCTGAATATATGGCTATTATGAGTTGTTTTTGACAAATTTTCAATATCTGACATCTGATTAGTAATATAACATAATAAGTCTGTGATCTAGATGGGGTCTGCTGAGAACCTTGTTTCGTGTGAATGATTGCCAAACTGTCATTTTGTCACAACCTGCTAATATGCAACAAGGGGCAAAGGATGCTATATATGTACCAGTAGTTTGGCAAGACTTGGTTCTCATGAAGCGGTAGGAAGGAAAAGAGTGACACAACAGAAAACATTAGCAGTTTTATCACCTAAACTTACTTCACTTCCTGCCATGGTTCGAAAGACCCTGAAGTCCCAAAGGCTCCTGGGTATAAGATAAAACCAAGTGGAAAGAGAACTTATCTATTTGTTCTTCTTCACAACCCATTGAAAGTGTGTGTGTGTGTGTGTGTGTGTGTGTATAATTGGTTTAAATTGGAACTACAACACAGTGAAATTAGCATTTTGACCTTCGACTCGAAGAGTCAGAAACAAGAGTCTGACCAAAGTCATTCTATTTAAAGCTTAAATCTCAAAACTTCTGTTTTATTAGTAAGTTGACTCCGCATTCTTGTAACAGTGTAGATCCTAGTTAATACCTAAGAATTTATCTTGCATCATGGCAACTTGAGCCAACACTAAAAACTCCTGAGTAAAATGTCACAATCCTATGAAACATTGATTCTTATCATCTGACTTTACAGGAAATCTGAAACTTATCATAAAGCTCTCTCACATACAAAATGTTATTTTATTTCATAATAAAATATATTAAAAAGTAAAAAAGTTTTAGTAAATAATGTGTAAATGAGGTATTTACATTATTTTATGGTCTAAGATGTCTAACACAAGACGGAGGGTTTTCAGAGATGCTCTCATTTTATTTTTTATTTTACTAAATCTAATCTAGAGATTCAAAACTCCATGTACTTGTTTTTGTCCCAGGCCTTAAAAAAACTGTGGGAAAATATAAGTGCCTTTTTATTTAATCGGAATGCCTGTGGTTCATGTTACAACATTTACTTATTGGAGAACAAATATTTCTATACCTAATGCACTTTTATGGATATCTCTCCATAAATAAAACTGCTTCAAAAAAATGAAGAAACCGGGCAACTTCAAATGTGTGTATTCATGCAGCAGATTAATAAAATAAAACCTTTTTAGAAATCTGTGGAAGAAAGTGACTTGTTTAGACCTTTATAAGGAACTTTGTGTTAGTCAAATTTTCTGCAAAATGATTTCTCCTCCATTCAGAATTTCACTCAGCTGCTTTGCCTGTCTGCAGCCTTTTCTTATGCACATGCGCTGTTGAAGAAAGCTGATTAGAAACCTGGTTATGCAAGATTTGTGCAGAGACATTGGCTTTCTCTGAGAGAAATCTACCTGAGGAAATCAGGTTTCCATAATCCCCTACTCCAGATTTGGTAACCAGCTTTGCCAATAAGTAAAATTTAGGAGATCAGCTTGCCCGAGAAAGTGGAATGTTATTAGGGCCTGGTGCATAGTGTCTGTTCTTGTGCTGTAATGATCAGTGCCTCAGAAGTGTCTGTTAGTCCAGCCTTTGCCAATGAATGGTAAGATTTTGTAATGTCAGCCACCTGAGCTACCTGTTGATGGTACATCCAATGTAGGGCCTTGTCATGACATTGCATTTCCTTTATTGTGTCTTCGGTCCTTGTCTGTTGCTAACTCAGAAATTCTCGCAGTAGCTTATGTCTGAGCCATCTCATGTATTCCTGGATGCTCTGTGTTTCATCCAGGACAGTGGACTTGACACTTGCCAAGTTCAAATAATATGTTTCAGCCATAGAAATAAGAGAGGGAGGACCCCTACTGGACAGTCTATAGTGTTACATTAGTTATTGCTTTCAAACAGATATGCCTGTTACTTATACATGACATAAAATGCTTAAAACACTTAAATAAACAAAATTATACATCTTCTATATTTCAAATATTTCCAAAGAAAATCAGAATGTTTGCAACAATTTCTGTTTTTAATGTACAAGCACTTAATATACAGTTTATGATCATGTTAATTAAGATGGCTGTGCTTAATACTTCCCTGCATGTACTGTACGTTAAGCGCTCAGATGCTCGCACCTAATTCTGCAAAGCGTGGTCTTTAACATTCAGCATAATTGGCTGCCTAGCTGCGAGATACAGAGGTTAAATAAGGGAATGCGGAGTCAGGGATGGTTAAATGAACTCAGCCACGTTGCTGTGGTGATAATGAGCACATGTTCAAAGATGCATTCAGTGTGTCCCTAAACAGCTGCAGAGTATCTCTATCTAAAATCACTGTCTTTATTCAAAAGGGTCTGTGGCTAATCTCAAACATGACTGCATGTGTACAAAACCTGTAGCATCTAAGTTGAAAGCGGAGCAGCTGAGTCTTGAAAGCACAATGTCAGCAAATGAGTAAAAACAGTGTGGGCCGTTTTCATGTTACATCATTATTGTTGGTTTAATAGAAAAAAAATGTGCCTCTTTTGATACAGATTCAAAATGACTTTGACAAAACACAAAAATTAAATTTTTCTAGCAGCATTACTTAAAAACAGATCTGGATGGCATCACTGGCCTTTTTACATTTTATAAAATGACTTAAACATAAACGTGTATTTATTTAAACAAAACATTTGTGAAGGAAAGATGCTGAAACATCACTTAGAAAGTGATGAGAGAAAATACAGGTTTAACAGGTTAAAGTAAAGTTTAGCAGAGCCCTACAATGAAATATTACTCATATTTCAACATATATGGCTGTGGGAAGGCCTGGGCCAATTGTTGCCCTGGGGCCTTACAGAAAAAAAGCACAATATTTATCACTTGCACAGCTGGAACATTTATGGTTGGTAAAACATGATGCATTCAGAAATATGCATTAATTACATAAGATCAGTATAGTTTTCATAGGTATAACCAGAAGCCATAAAAAGCTATTACACAAGAACTGACAACTGCTACTGGCAAAAGCACAAAAATTATTCGCTCCAGAAGGTATTGACATTTTGCAAATCATGGCTCAGCAGTAAAATATTCTATTCTGTTTCACATGTTGTTTGTGTGGCTTCCGTCTGAGCACACCAGTAAGCACCAGTGACCGGAAAGCCAAGATTCAAGACAGAAGAGAAAATGGCACATTGCACACAGCAGTAACAAGGCTCAATATTCCAGTAGTTCAAACTGACTTCAGGCTTTTTTTTTCTGACAAAAGTCTAACCAGAACGAGGAAGCTGGGCTCTGTTTACTGGTGAATGACCAGCAGGAAATTCAAGGCAATGCTAAATTAAATGAAGCGACAAATATTACAAACTGATCAAATAAGTAAATATGAGACAATATTGTTAATTCATGCAGTGCAGACATGCTAACTTGAGTTAATTTGACCTGTTCTGTGTGAAGAATATAAACAATTAACAAACCAAGTCATGCATACTAGCTTCATCCTGTGCAAGACAGGGTTTAAACTTAGCCTGTGATAATTTACAGTACGTGCAGCCTTGTGCGCCAAATGTGCCTCTCTGTAGCTCTGACCTGCTTACTGTAAGCTGCAGACGAGCACCAGTAGGTACAAAAAAACTACCATAGCGGATTTGAAGTCATCAAAAAAGATAACATTCCAACACCAGCTAGAAGAAACATTCTTATTCCCATCCAATTATAAAGAATTTCACTAAAACACGTACTAGTGTCAGTAGTTTGGGCGACAGACAGTACAAGGTGCTCTACTGCAGGTCTAACTTTTCCTGAAACAGGCTACAGCTTTGAGGACTACCAGAGACAAGAGCAAACCTGGAGTCCAAGTAAAAATTTGTCAATTTAGTTTGACATGTCCAGACCTCAGAAAAGAACATGCAATGCTGCATAGACAAGAAGACTTTGGCAATCCAAACACTAGTTCAGCTGTGTTTTTTATATATATATATATATATATATATATATATATATATATATATATATATATATATATATATATATATATATATATATATATATACACACACACACACACACACACACACTGCATGTTGACATATAGCATTCTACTCTATTTGAATCTACAACAGGCCAACAAAAAAAGAACACTCGGCTGGTTTTGACCAGAATCTGACTAATAATGTCTGTACTGAAATATTATTAAAAGGTCTAACTAAAATATAAAAATGCACTTTCCATTTGTGTCGTGAATCTAAAAACAATGTCAGGTTCTGGTGTGCCAAAGCTGGCGGCTCAGTAACTGTAAGGCAGTTTTGTTTTGTATGTATGTTGAGGTTGCTGCTGTGACTCAGATGTCTTATGTTTAGTCCTTGTCTTTAAAAATGTGTTTTTGAAAACAATACTGATAGTAAACTGCTACTGTAGCTAACAAGGTGGTGTCATATTAACACAAAATAATAAAACTAAATATCAGTTCACAGTCAAAAATATAGATTAATTACAAACTCTAATATATTTTGTTGAGACAGACACATTTTGTGCATAGACACACAATCGGGCTTGGGCAGCCGTTTTTATCCCTCTGTAGTAGTTTTCATTCACTCATTCATTTGCCAGATTCTGAGACTTAAGTGACATAGTCCTCTTTTTTGAAAGCAGTAGTCTAGTGCAACTTGTCATTAACACATGAAAATATGTTTTCAGTGGGGCAATAACAAAGTATTAAACTCTGGTTTGCAAAGTTGCAAATATGAAATCACGTATCAAATGTTGCCTATATTATTCTTGTACATAACTCATATTTACAATATGGGTGAGTTCTGTCCACATAGTTGAAATTCCGCTATGAGAATGATGGATACAGATATTTCATGTTTAGTGGTTTATAGAAGGCATCTCCTGCATTCTCTATAGTACAAAAATAAAATCTATAACAAATTTCACAGTTACAGATTATTTATTAGGCAGGAGGATGTTGATAGGTTAAACAGAGCAAAATGAGAACAATACTTTCAATTATTGTAGTGTTGATAAGCCACTTTGATAGTGGCATGGAGATGTCTCCTTTTATTTAAGATTCAAATGGGCTCAGTTCTCAATAAAATTAGTGCACATCAGCAACATGCTCGGATTAATGTGATTTGCTTTGTTTGGCAGATGATGAATGTCAAAAGCAAACTCAAAATTGGTTGATTGTAAATAATATTATCAGGTTAAATTATGATGGCAATTTATGATATTGGTTAGCTTATGTAGCTGGTACATGGACGGCTCACAAAGCCAACAGTTTTAAATTACGACTATATTATTTGTGGCAGCTGCAAATATCATCAACATCTAGGCTGCCTAGAGACTTTAACACTGCCTCAGTCAAACTAGAGCTTTATGTTTTTGCTTTCAAACATGCTTTACAGTCTTCAACCACTGTACAGTATGTGTCTCCGCTGCTTATAGTTGCGGGTCCTTTAACTTTAGCTAAACATAGCAGACATTTAGATAGCTGCTTTTCACCTTTAAAAAACAAGCTGTGATAAGGATAAAATCGATTAAAAGCTGTTTTTTAGCATGAGGTAAAAGGAATGATGGAGAATTACATTAGACAAAGGGGTAAGAGCATAAAATAATTGGAAAGGATACATTTCTAAACTAATTACACACCGACAGATCTAGTGTGGGGAATTGAAGCTGAATATTCAAAACACAGTTTTCAGGTACTTAAAGAAACACTGGTGCAGTTTTAGAAGAAGCAAGATGATTGAAAACAGGCAGTTTTTGCAGCAGGCCAACAAATGTGGTTTTGAGACCTGATTCACGTTGGAAAGATAAACCACACCACAGATCAATGAAATTATTAAGTAATGAAGAATACCGTGTTCAACTGGACTGCTGAGGACTGAGTGATTACTGAGGTATAAGTGTATGCTGAAGAACTGTTTGTCCTGTAGCATTCGCTCCCAAAAGGCCAAAAAGACAGGGGGACTGAATAATGCCAGTGAAAGCAAAAGAGGGAAGGAATACTACCTGAACACCAGGGTGTTTCCTTTTTCCAGTTCGTCCCTGTTCTATTCAGTTATGCATATGAAAGAGAGTGCAACTAAAGATTACGGCAGCTATATAATACATCCGTTTCATCAAAGATCATTGTTCACTAAAACCTGTAAGCTTTTTGTAATCTGAGTGCAGAGGTAAGTGTTCCAAGTGATTATGAAACCCAACAATTACTGCAAATTGTCCTTTTAATGGAATATCTCAATAAGGCTGTGATGTCTGTTTTGTCGTGAGGGACTCTGACCCTCACGACAAAAAACTAATCTAAAGCAGCAAAGACTGATGAACTGATTATCTGTGAAATGGACTGATGAGGGCCCCAGCAATTTGGCAGTTTAAAGCAAAATAGTTCAATCCTATGAAGAGATTGTAATGTAAAAGTTTGCTATTGTTACTACTACTATTAAAATGCAGATGCTGAGGTGCTGCACACACGCAAACACACACACGTATACACGCACACACCACACAGACACATGCGCGCACACAGGAAGAAAAGTTTCAAATAAAACAATACAAAATGCTATTTAAGTTGACCTTGAATGCTAGTAACAGCCAAAAGTAGGACTGCATGAGCCCAGGTCTTTTCACATACATGTACACAGTATTTGCCGTCTACAAGAAAAAAAAAAAGGAATTACTTGTTAAAATTGTAACAAACCGATTATGCAGATTTGTCTTGCACCCTGGTTATAATGTTTTAAAGACAATAACAATTGTGGAGCTGAAAAACGAAACAAAAGCTGACAGTTAAGGCTGACTCATGGGAAGTCTTTGTATCAACTGCAGTGTTCAGTTTCAGTCACTCAGAGAGCAGATGCAGAGCTCACACAGATCACCTTTCTGCATAACTGCAAAGTCACTAACCTGCATGAAAGGCTGTTAAAAATGTAAATCTCTGGGGTGTGTGGCATATGAATCAATATAATCAAAAACTGCCAGTTACATGACTCCTAATCTGAAAGTTGGTGAAGTAGAAGTAATTTTGTTAAAGACCCTGTCTGTGAGGAAAGCAGGGTGCCGTGAGTGTCTGCTATACTAATAATTTCAAAGAATTGGCTGTTATCTCATGTGACATCTACAACAGCTACAGTATGTTTGTCTTGTTGGTAACACAGCAGAAACCAGTATATTGGAGTGAAACAAACCTCCCAGTAAATCAATATTAGATGATGTTTCAGCAGCAAAAACTAAATGTTTAAAAAACACTGTTTAAAAAAACTACATGCATGAGGTATTGCCTAAAAAAATGTGATTTTATCCCTTCACTAGTTGTTATTTTACATGCCTCTTAGTGTGATTATATGGAATCTAAAAATAAAACAAGCTTGTTTTTTTCAAGCTTGAAAAAGCAAAAGCACATTAATGAATGGTGTGAAATCAGACGCTCCTAATCTCTTTACATCTTTTATCTTGGAGGTACAGTATGTGTCACTACACAGTCTGCACTGAACAAACAATCCTAGATGAAGCTGCTGTGCTTATCCTCCTTAAATGTCTCCATCGTCCTATGCAGATTAGCCTTTTTTCATCTTCTCTGTGGCTTGTAGCCAAAGCACCCTTTTTGACATATCTACATATCCAAATAACATGAAGCCAATGAGGGTCCAAGAGGAGTTAAAGGTCCTGCAACACAAGGTTGAGATTTGGGAGGAGGGCAATGTAAGGATTAAAGAAGGTGCTGGTGGGTCGAATCCCTGTAAAGGAAAAAAAAAAATTAGGAGAAATGTGTTTAGATATTTCCAGGGGTAGATTTGTATTTACGTGATATGTGTGAATATATGTAACCTGTGTATGGTGCAACTCAGATGTGTGTCTCTACGTCAGTGTAGCCAGGCAGGATATCTCCATTAGAGCAGGTTTTAGACTCCCCCGTTGTTTGGGTTGATGGCAACATCTGTGCAGTTGTGGACGTCTCTTCAGGTGATGCCGCTGCCTGGCGTTTCTGGATCCTGCAGTGTATGAGAGGCACAAAGAACAGCACCATGCCCCCCACTATAGGAGGCACCCCAGCCGCAGAGAAGGCCACGGTGTAGTTCCCAAATTGATCATGGAGGTAACCTGAACAGTGGAAGCAAGGGGACATTGTTAACCAGTCTGTATCATGGAGTTGAAGCTGAAAGTCTCATTCGTTGGACATTAAGCTCTGAAGGTACCAAGGAAATTCTGAGTTAGGGGCTGGGTCAAAGAGGTGATTAGTTTGCTTGGTATAAATAGTGAAAACTAGGCTTGCTCAATCCAAAGTTAAAAAAATATGCATTCCAGCACCTCTGAGCACCTTACAATTCCCTTAAAACAACCCACAATGACAAATTATTTTTTGTGTACAGATAAATTAGATTCAAGATATAAGAAGGTTTACGAGTGCCAGAAGACATACTTTTTAACTTTGGAGAGATCTAAGCTGGATGTTTTCCACCCTCCTAATTTTAAGCCAGATTTCTTATGTATTGGTTCTAGCACTGTATTTTTGTCCACATTCATAAGTGTGGTATTGATTTTCTCATCTAACTCTGGCAGTGAAAGCAAACATGCATTTGCAAATAAATACTAAAATGTCCCTCTAATGAAGAAAATCTTGTTTTTGTTGCAGTAATGCAGACTTGATCCCCCATTATGTAGCAACACAACACAAAGTATTGACATCAAAATGTGTCTATGTATATCAATTCTGTACAAATCATTAATGTCAAGTCACTGAAATATATTCATATATATTCATATATTCATTCTATGTTTATCTATGAGATAAAGCACATAAATTGAAGCTACAGAGACAGTCACTATACATTTAAAGAACGGCTGAGCTTATTAAAATGAGAGCAGCAGGAGGCTTTGCACCTACATTGTTGGCCATAATGTATGCATTCTTGCTCATGAAATGTAAGGACTACAGAACAACATATGATGACACAGTGAAAACCTCATTCAGGCTGTGAGAAGCCTTTTATATTCTATGTGCCATTTTATAATGTATACGCTACACAATATAGTAGCACTTTTTCTGCATCTTGCCTATTACGTGTTTTGTTAAACTAAATAATGTCTGTATGTGTTTTTTCTATCTATCCTGTAATTTATGTTTAAATACAGGATCACGAATGATCACCATCATGGACATTCATGTTTTAATACACTGATATCAACGTCCACACCCTCAGAGCTCCAGAGTGCTGATGCCAAAAAAGGAATGGTTTTGTATTCAAAGTTGTACAGATATTGCAAGATGGCAAGAGTTCTCAGGTCATCGAATTATTAGTCTGGTCTTAGTGCCCTTTTATACACTATTCTTACTAGAGTGCTGGAAAGGGAGGGGAGGTAGAGGGAGCTGGGCACTGAGATCTGACCCTGTATGTTGTTTTTTTCCTGAAGACAAATCGCTGGAGAGTCTGCTTGGCCAGCAGCCCAAAGCACTCTTAATGCAATTCACTGTATTATCTATCATGGTGTGCATTTGTCTGCCTACATTTGTTTACCCTTGTTTGACTGCTTTACTTTGCAAATATGAAAAAAACGTATTGTGCAATGTTGCCTCCAACATCTGAGTCACTAAAAGGGCCAGATCACTGCAAGTGCATTCTGGATTATACTGTATAAATCATTCTGATGGTAGAACAAAACAGTGCTTCTCACCAGCAATGGGTGGACCTGCTGTCATGGGAAGAGCCATGAGGCCTAGAAGGTAACCTATGGCCTGCGAGGCCTGCATAGGTCCAACTAGCTCAAAAGCTATAGGAGCCATCATGGTGAGGAAGCAGCCGTCACACAGCCCCAGGAAAACACAAACAACCACCAGCCTCTCAAACACAGAGCACTGAGGAATCAATATGGACATCACGCCCAGAGTTATGAAGGACACCACCTGAAACAGACAGCAAAAACATCTGTATTTTTTTCGATTGTAGAAGGTCTTTACTTGCTTCCACTGTATTTATTTAGTTGTAATAAAAAGAAATATACGATCTGTGTTTTGTTTTCTATCCTTGTTGGCCTTACATTGGCCTCCAGGACAAGTACAGACTTGGTTCTTCATGAACATTTGCTTACAAGTGAAGCTGAGTACACCTGCAGCTACCATTAAGAAATGATAAAAAAATACAAATGTGAGTAAATTCCCAAAACAAAGACAGAACTGCAAGACTTATGTAAACTGTGACCATGATTAGCTTGAATAGTGAAGTAGCTTGACTTTGGAGAAGAATTTACCAATTACCAATTTGGGTCGGGCAAATTGAGTTATGTGTGGATTGTTTTATAAGCTGAGAAAGATATTTATGTCTGTGCATTTGCCAGCTGCTTCAGAAGGCTGCCTGCCAACTTTCTTAATTTAAACAGTCGGGTTACAGTAAGCTCAGACTTTACAATTATTATTGTGCAATTCTAAGGACAGCAACGTAATAATAAGCTGAAAGTGGTTATCTTACTTTAAAACTATTCACAATTTCTACATTGCACAAGAAAGGAATTCTAAAAAAGACAGGGAGTGTTGAAATCTGTAAAACGATGCAGCCACAGCGAGTGGGTGTCTTTATTATGATAGCAGGAGAAAAAACTGTTCAGCAGCACATGGTCTTTCTCAACAGACTGTCTGTACAATGTGGCAGCATGCCAAAGGAGGATTAGAACCATATATTTGTTATATTAAGATCACATGGGCTTGCACTTTGTGAGAACGCATGCCATGTAATTTCAGGGTTTTAAAGTTTTAATTAATCTGACTGTGACTGGATATCCATCTGCTGAACTACACGTGTAATTAATACCATGCAGTGGGAATGTGGAGGTTTTTAATGCAAGCACAAACACAGCCAACAGATTATGTTTGTGTTTGCCTTCAGCAGGAATTCCATACATATACACCAGCAAGAAATAACAAATCCTGTTTGTATTCACCTTTCAAACTACTCCAAGCTGCTTTTCCTCGCTTCTATTTTCCCAGAACTGAGTTATTGCTATCATTACCCAACCAGCTATTCTCTCTAACAACAAAAAAAGATCTTATCTTTCAGGTATTGTAAAGCCCTGCAAATTTGACTCTGACTCAAATTAACATTAATAACACCAAATCGCTCTGATAGCAAATACAAATATCAAATGTTCATAATATTAACACATTCTTTTTAATATAATGATAATAAAAAAATAGTTGTTCAGTGTAATAAATCAGTAAATCCAGTAAATAAAATCTGAACAGCACGACTGTCCTAGACTGCATTAGTGTCTTCTAGGTCTATCTAATCTGTCAACTGATTATTTACAAATTACATAGAGTGTGTAATTATATAGGAATCCGCCATATTTTTTAGTGCTTACAAAGCTCTATTTAAAAAAAAGGACAGCCCACATTTTATGACTTCAGACATTTTCTCACCTGCATGTAGATCTTTTGAAGACCAGGAATGAGGTCTCCAATCTTGCCGAAAGCAAGGCGTCCCACCCCGGATGAAGCTCCTATGCACACCAGGAGGACCCATTCCTTGTGGCTGTCCTGGAACTCCTTGTTCACGAAATTGATCTAAGAAAAAACAACAGACACAGCTGCAGCTGTTTGTGCGATAGAAAATGTAAATATGTTACATAAGTAAGACACCAGAAGCTGCCAATAATGCACGAGGTCAAGACCACACAACCTGCTGGTGGAAATGGGGAATGGTCCATCCATAAACCCAAACCCATGGTTGCACAAAATGTTTCATCCACAAATGTTTGGAATAGCATGCTTCGAAGAGTCAACGCATATAGGACCCTCCCTCTCTCCTCAGCCCTGACCCCCCAAATCAGATCCAAAACATGAAACCGCCCTCTGAAGTCTTTCCTGAACATAGTGGTCCTTGTGAAATATTTGCTCTGCTTTGAAGAGCTCTACATTCATCAATGGCCATAGGATAGGCATGTTTAGGGATAAAGAGAGGCCATACAGGAGAGGTTTCCTGAGGTGGTTGAGCCAATACAAAGGCCGGGGCTGTGTTTACATCTGGGCCTGGGCCTGAAACAACAGGCCTGACAGAGGGAGGCCGGAGCTGAAACATCCGACATCTGGATAGATGGAGATCAACTTCACAGCTCCACACTACAGCTTTACACTTCATCCTCATCCTTCACTATCTCACTATCTCACACAGAACTCAGTGATAGTTCAAGTACAGATTTTGTAAATCTGTAGCAAAGATTTACATTGTTATCTCTTGTAGTCATTATTTCAACAATCAAAATGATGTCAGTTGTTATTTTCATTGTTTACATTTACTGTCAGTTGTTTGTATAGATAAGGTCTTTTGGGTAATATAAAAAATACTGTCAGCCATTACAGGGGTATGGCAGGGTTTCACTAACATTGGATAGCAGGCTCAACCATGAATACTCCTTGTTCTGCTCTTAGGGTGCTGATTGAAATTATCTGCAAATAGCTCTGTATACACACCGGTGTGGTCCTTTCTCTTCATAAGCTACAGTACAAGTTTATTTACTGGATAACCTTAACAGTGCCCTAAGAGCAGAACAAGGAGTATTCATGGTTGTTGGACACTTTAACAGAACATCTAATGTGGGTTGTTGATCAAAGTCTGTGGCTCTTATGTTGTGTACCAGGATGCTGTCGGACCTATATAATAGGAGCTAATGCAATAATGCACAGATAAATGGCCATCAAGAATCAATAAAATATGAAAACATTTTTCTCCCTTTTTGTTTTTAAAATATTTACAGAGTATATAATTTATTTAAATGTGTAATTTAATTTCAGAAAAACACACTTAAAATAACCCTGAGGACTTTTTCTGACACACGAGGCAGATATTCAGCTTTCTCCGCTCATTTACGCACGGACTATTCCACTGCTGTTTCCCTGAGCCCCACAGAAAATGAATGACATCAGACCGCCCACAGTGCAACAATACAGCTCTGACATGAATCTCCCTTCCCCTCCACCTCTCTACATTCCCAAGTCAGCTGAGGGACTTTACTTTTTTATATTAAGCACATGATTATACAACACAGAATCAGCCCCATGATACAGCTGATATTAGCCAGTAATACGAATACAGGATTACTAAAGTTAAGAATGACTAATTTTGCACATATTGAAAAAGCCCAAGTACATATTAGTTGATTTTTTACCACTTAGATTACTGGAGTACCTACAGACAATCTTATTTTAACCTCTGTCAGATATGAATAAAATCTAGTTTTACACTAATAATACATATTTTTAATACAGTTAAACTATTTGTAGTCACAACAACACACAATATGCACAGCATCTGACTATAGCATGCCCATAAGATGTTCTTACCAGGTGGATATATGGCACAAAGTAGCCAAGGACAGCTGTAGCTACTCCAAATGCCCAAACCCGGTATGTCACAATGTGAAACACACGTAGGTTAAAGTATTTCCTGACCCTCGCCAAAACTCTGCTCCACTTGCTCCCACCCTGAGCAGTAGTCTCTGAATTAGTCTGGGTTTCAGCAGAGCATGGACCCATGTCAGGTGGTCCCATGCCTCCACCAGCAGGGAGCAAAGGTTTGAAGGTCAGTGCCAGCAGGGCCTGGATCAGCATGAAGAGGCTGAGGATCTGGAAGGTCCTGCTGAGGCCCAGAGGTTCGGCTACTTTGTCTAGGAAAACTGGAAGGCCCATGGAGAATAGGCTGGCACCAGCTGTCACCACGCCATTTGCCAGGCCCAAGCGCTGGCGAAAGTAGTGCCCAAGGATGACCAATGAGGGCTGGAAAGCGAAGGAGGATCCACAGCCAAACAATATGCCATATGTGAAATAGCGAAGGCTCAGGGAGCTGAAACAACAGAGAATTTAAGAAAGACAGAGCGGTTGAATAGGAACAGATATTAACTAAAAAAGTCATTTTGCTTTGCATTAATACATACATTGTAAAAAAGAATTATATGTGCAATAAAAAAATAAAAAACATTTAACACATTTAGAAAATTGCTTGCAAATAAACCCTAAGTGTAAGAAAAACATCTAATACGAATCATTTTACTAAACATTTACTCTTTAAACTGAGGCATCTTAAAATAAAATAAACATAGAAAAATAATAATAAAACTCTGTTAGTTATATACAATAGCTTAATTTTTGAGGTTGAGGTAAATGGTACATGAAAGCGGACATGACCAATGTCTAGATATTCTTCGAAATTCAACAGCACATTATATTTCTGTATATTCCAGTGCACAAAAAAGAACTTTAACCCTTTCTAAATGTTACCTTTGTTTCCTAATCCAAACAAAGATCATTGCTCGAAATGAGAAATGTTTTTGCTTTTTTTAATATATATTTTTTTTTCAGCTACTATATCATTGCCAACAACCCAGAATGTTTTTCTTCTAGATAGTTAGGAGCCTTTTGGGATTTTTAAAACACCTTAGGACAATGTCAAGTGTTGTTAAATAACGTTTTTGTTTTTAATTTTTTTTTATTTTTCCAGAAAAAAAAAAGCTTAGTAATGCGATTCTAGTGTAATTTGAATGTTATGTAAGGCACAAATTATATCAAGTCATGTCTTTAATATATGTACAGTAGTCTTACTTTACAAAGGATGTACTGAGCAGCCCTATAAAAGCCACCACCGCCCCACTGACCGCTGTCTTCCTACAGCCAAAGTGGTCTGTGAACATGCTGACCACAGGTGAACACAAGAAGATCATGCCAATGGCCAAGGCCCCAACCCAGGCTGCAGAGAACAAAAAAAAGAAATATTGTGTAGTTAGTTACTATCCATCGACACCATTTTAGGTTATGCTCTGACATAAAGGAAATATATGAATCTTATATTTGTTTTATCAGGTAAATGTCCATGTAACAAGAAATGTACCATGTGCTCTAAATCAAAATTTGAATAAAATACAAATTACAATACAAGTTGCATAAAGACAATGTTGAGAAATGGATGGACCCTTTATAGCATGGAAACTATATATTAAATCTTTTTTTCATGTTTAATTTTTCAACAAGTTCTATAGTTGAAACTATAGAAACTCCTTTACCACGGTACATGAATAATTTGCCTCAAAGCAAATCCTCCAAGCAAAACTGCAGTGTACTGTATACACTGTCCCACCTGGAAGAGTAACTAGGAAACAAAAATAATTGTTGGAAAAAGATGAGAAAACAGTAAATCTAATAAGCACTTTCTTTATAACTCTATGATATAAAGTCAACAAGCCCTTTGTGCATAAGTGGGTGCACCTGTATGCAAGTCTTCACGTATGGCCTGATTTCTTTAAGATAAGCCACTTGTCATCTCAATGGAGTCAATGGTAAAAGAGCACTTTTTGTTGAAGGTTACATTTGTATTCAGACATGAATTTTTTGACATTATGTTCAAATCTAATATTTATACAAGCCTAAAAGTCTTTAAATGCATTACACCGGCTATATTTGAATGTTTCTCTGTGTGTGACACATCATGCATGATATGGTATTTTTATACATTTATGTAACTCTTTATTATGTAACTATTTATTGTGCCTTTATTTGCATCATGTACATACAACAAACACACTCTATAAGATTTCTCATGATGATTAAAGTGGACATCAAAAAGTGGATCAAAGTTGAAAGTTCTGGCCTGTGGTATAATATTCACCCAGTGTTAAAACATAACAAGCCAGAATGAATGAGACACTATGTACTTTGAACTGCAAACAAATGTTCATTCTCCTCGGGAGCAAAGGTAACTTCACTGTCTACCGTGGTGTCTGAGATGTGAATCACAATGATCCCAATGGAAGTGAGAATAGAGTGACTGGTAGGCAGGTCGCTTAACTGATTTGCTTACATACTGTACACATACATACACACATTCATGCACTCAAAGTTCATGGTGAACATGAGCACTATAGAGCACTATACATACTCACAGCTTGATATGGAGCCTGACCTAGCTATTATATATGTTTTATACATCTGCTGCTACACTTTGTACACAATAGCTAAATACTGCATTGTTTAGGGGTGGGCTTGCACCTCTGCCTTACTATAGTTTATTTTTCTAAATACATCATGAGAAGAGAAAAAGGTTGGCAATTTATTGTGTCCTTCATGAATTCTAGAAAGATTCTGTAGGAAAATACTATTACATTGATGCACAATGCCAACAGAAAGTACTGTATATCAAAAAAGAAAATCAAATCTCAAGTCATTTTCCTTGAAATGTAGTGGTTGTTAAATAGTGTCTCTGATGTTCTAACCAAATATTTCAGATACAATCGTTTTTGTCTCTGTGAGATCTTGAGAGAAATATTTGGATTCTAACTTCTCCATAAAGCTTATGTGAACTGCAAAGTAAAAATTTTCTGTTCTGTTTTTTGTGATACTTTTAACACTACACATTTGCTCCATCGTTGATTTAAAAATATGTAACACAAAATCCACATTATTCTACCATATTTGCACAAAGTCGAAGAACATATGGCTTTCCAGTATAGAAATAACTAGCTTAAAAGTACCATATTAACAGAAAAAAATGGCTTTTTATAAGTTTTAGCTAAAGAAAGACACTTAAAAAAATGTTTTTCTTTATTTTCTCTCGTTGGGGCTACTGCCCTGTGTAGTTGACATAGAATATCTGCATAAATATATTGTAGGAAGGTTAAGTTTGGCTTCATGGTGATGCTAAATGAAAGGTCATGGTGCTCATTAAATGACCCCATGACAACCACTATGATCCTTAAAGGATGTGGTGAATAAGAATATGATGCAACTTTGATTGTGTATGCAAAGTATAGCACAGTGTCAGAAATAAAACATGCACACAGACAGCTATGTACTGTACGTGACACATGTGCAGTACATATCTCTAAAAGTGACAGAATCAGGTCGAATGTAGTTTGGGTTGGCCACAGTCCTGCATGCTTTTACCTTTTTAGTCTTTCACTGGTAGAATATATTGTTACAGGAAGACTCATGTGGAACAGCAAACTGAATAGAAAGGAAAAAAGGGCCATATGTCGTCAAGAACCAAAACCACAACTGACTAAGCTCAAGGCTCCAGAAACTACTCCTTCACCTTCCTTTATTCAGAAAACCCTGTGTCTCTGCTGGAAGTCAAGGTAGGAACAAGGTAGGAACAAGTCTGTACAAAATACTTCCACAACTACTGCATCTCAACTCTACATTCTTAGGTTTTGTTGACTGAACTCATGTGGAGCTAATTACATTGTATACTCCAAACCTGTGTATAAAAGAACGAAGCACAGACCCGTGTCTCATTACTACAGTCTCTCTTCTGTCTGCTGGCCAACCCCACCACCAAACCTTCATTTACTTTGCCCTGGTAAAAAGCGGAGTGCACTCATTAGAGATGATTAGGACTGAACACTTTCAAACAAAGAAAAGAGAACAGGGAGAGACTAAAGAAAAATCAAGAGAGTGTGTGTGTGTGTGTGTGTCTGTGTGTGTGTGTGTGTGTGTTTGTGTGTGTGTGTGTGTGTGTGTTTGTGTGTGTGTGTTCATTGTACAGCAGTGAGAGAGATTAACAAGCTTTCCTCTCTTCTGTGATGAATGAAGTCTGGCAGGAAGAAATAGACAGAGACTTTATAGGACCCATCTGTATATTAGAGGGACAAACAGTTATCTCGTCTTCATATGAAGGTTATATTTGTTTCTGGGTGCTTATATGGGCTTTAGGCGTGCTATTTCTTAACAGTAAAGTGCATTGTCCTGTAAAACCTGGTAAGTAACTAACAAGGATTTTTCAAGATATTAATTCAAACTAATTCAAATCTAGCCCCAACAAAGGATAGCCATCACAAATAGCTTTATAATACAGACAATAGAGAAACAAATAACTCAAATCTGAGTTACTCAGATTTTCAAATTGTTGTCATACTACTGCATATTGTCAAATGTACCATCTCTCCTCTCCTCTCATCCCGCAATTGTCACCACTGTATGTCATTAACTCTGTGTGTGTCTCTCCGTAGTTGTCTTTGTCCTCCTCTGTCCCCTTCTCTCTGTCCCTTTCTGCAGGTGTCCCCCGGCTTTGAAGCTGTGTGTCTTCCAGCGTGAAGCTACTGGTCCTACCAATCTGCCCGATGTTTTGTTGTTGCTTTTTGTTGCTCTGTTCTTTTCTCTCTCCCCTTTCCACTCACCCCAACCGGTCGAGGCAGATGGCCGTCCACCCTGAGCCTGGTTCTGCTGGAGGTTTCTTCAGTTAAAGGGAGTTTTTCCTCTCCACTGTTGCCTATGGCTTGCTCCAGGGGGAATTGTTGGGTTCTCTTTATATATCTTTATAATCTTGACTTTATTCTGTAAAGTGCCCTGAGATGACTTTGTTTTGAATTGGCGCTATATAAATAAAGTTGAATTGAATTGAATTGAATTGAATTAATGGATTTTGTTTCAGTGTAAGGTACCTTAACTGATTAATTACCATACCATCAGGTCAGGTTGCACAGTTTGCAGAGAACTGTGAGTGAGTCATTTGAGGAGTAACTGTCTTCTCAGTCTCATCAAGTAACAGCAGAAAAACAGCAAGACAACAAAACAAATGTGTGCCTACTATAGTACTGCTCACAAACCATTAACTCCTGATGTTTACTAATCCCATCATGCTCCAAGGTTCAACTATAAAGTGACATGCAAAAAACTTTTGTTCACACTAATATTGTAATATTGAACATGTCAACATGTATAGATTTGTAGTGCATATGTTTTGCACAGTACACATTATGTCACATGTCACTATAGCAGCCATATGTGGGTCTTCACTCGTGATAAGCGTAATTATCTACCCTAACACTAACTTATAAATGATCCCTGATGGTGGGTTTCTCAGAGTTTGCATTTCTCAAAGATATAGGTTCCCTCTACTATATGTTCCCTCTAATTACAAAACAGTTGTCCTGGCACCTGCTGAAAAATACACCAACCTACATTTAACAGAAACTCTTAATCCGCTGTGTTTGATCATCTAGGTGTTTATGTGTGGATGCTTGAGAGACTTTGATCTGATCTGAACCCATTTCCCTGCCCTCTGGAATGCCAAAAATGCCACAGTACGCCCTGATCTGCCAACTTGGGATTTCCAGGTGCTCTGGAGATGTTGGAGATATCTGGGGCAGCAGAGCTACAATTCAGCCCTTCACAGAGGACTGGAATATGCTAACAACCAGGGAGGTTTGGCCGCAACAGCACAGACATCTGTTTGAATGCCACCAAGAAAATTCTGCAGTGCTTTACATTACAGTTTGGTATTGGGTAATGACAAGGTAGTATTAGGAAAATAAAATGTATTAGCAATTTAATATATTGGTATTTACAAAAGTAACCAGGTACAACCTTTATATTAAATTATTTTCCAGAACAGTGTTGTGCTCATTACTCAAAACAGTTAATATACTACTCATTACTCTCTTGTGACAACAATAGTAAGAATTGTAAAATGCAAAATTACCCATTTCTGCTAAATCCCACGATAACATCAGGGTAAACTAAACACACAGGTATAGTACTGAAAATGGACAACATAAGATGAATTGAAACCACCTTAGCAGAGTATGCTAGATCAACCTTAACCCCTGACATATGCCAAACTTTAAATTCAAAGTATGCATTTCACAAAAGTTGATTATGGCATTTTGGGGTAAATATTATCATAACGATCTAAGTCCATGTAGTCATTTGTCTGATAAATGTGTTTTTGTGTTATTTAATGATACAAAAACATGTTTGACAGCTATGATTGAGAGACTATGTCAGGTGGGCCAGAGCAATGTAATCTGTTGTGAATGTGATGTATATCTTATTTATTTTTAAATTTAATTGGCTAATAAATCCCCCTCCAAATAAACTACCAATTCTCTACAGTTGATTAGCCTGTGTTTCTCTTAAGTTTTTGTGTTCCATTAAGCTGTAAATGTAAAAATGTATTAATGTCTAAATTCTTCTGTCACAAAGATTTATAGTCTGTCTGCTTCAAACTTAAGTTAAAATAGAAAAGCCCCTTACTAGGTTTTACAGAGTTTGTGTTACATCACTCTTGTTTAATACCTCTGAAAAAGACAATGGAATTCTTCTAAAACATCTACTCAACTTCTAACTATTGATCAACTAGTGACATAGAGATGTAAATCATTTCAGGAGTAAGTGAAAAAATAACCACTTACTCACTCAGTCCCTTTCTTTTACCCCTTCACACACATTCCCAGTTATTAAAAAAAAACTGCTGCAATAGAAATTATGATTCTGCCATATTTGACGCAACCATCAGGCATTCCTTGATGAGGGACTTACTACGTACTGAGTATAAAAGCACCACAGTTTTAGATTTTAAAAGGAATGTTTTGTTGGACATTTGCACTCAGCACACACTTTAAAACACCAGCATTTAAGTACACGTGACGACAACAAGGATGAAACCTTTGACCGTGCCCTGCTGTAATTAGGCAAAACAACACCATCTGCGTCTCATAATCCCCTCACCTCTCCTTTATTACTTTCTTCTATTTAAAAAGCTTTCCTGATCCCCCACCGCGTTGCTCCTGAGCTATTTGGAAAATCTCTTGTTTACCCCTCAAGGGTCGATAAATACCAAGCATAATTGAGCTTGGTATAAAGACCTAATGTTAATCTCTATTAAAGATTTAATCACATCTTAGTCTACTCTTGTCCCCTCCTCTCCTTATGGTCCTGTAGCTGTTTCAATATGTTCTACATGTGTACGTTTACCCTTTTCTAACTGCAGTCTCTCAGTGTAGAAATGTTCTTAAAATGAGCCTTTACAACTATTAATGTAGTTAAGTGCTTTCCCTCTGTTTTCTTCCATTGCCCAGGGAAAAGGGTGAGCCAACTTACTTCATCCTTTTTCATGTGAAAATAATCAAGAATCTAATCCAAGGAAAGGCTAGAGGTGAAGTAATTAACAAAAATGATTGGGAAACAACACAAATACCTTGATAACAACAGCATTTGCTGCTTGCCACATAAATAGAAGCTATCAAGTTTTAGATGATGTTTGAAAAGTATGTAAAAGTATTTTTTTTTCAATCCAAACATGTTTGTGGTATTCAAGACTTTTTTACTACATAAAACCTGAAAGTTATGGGATCCCCTGTCATGCTGCCCACAGACACAACAATTTCCTCAACATAAATTAGTGCAAATAAAGTGAAAAATAGAGTAGATAGAGATAGATAAAGTAGATAAATAAAGTGCAAAGTGACAAAAAGAATATTAATCTGATTATGTATGTGCCTTGGTTCAATTTCTCTCCTGTCCTAACTGTCTTCTGTAATAATATCCGTCTGAATGTGTGGAAACAGTCTTAGAACCATAACCCTTTCCCACATCCTGACCTTAACCTTTGCTGGTGGTGGGAGAACTTGACAGGAGGTTAAGAAAAATACCAACACCTGTTACAGGCGGCTCTAATCTGAAATCTGGACAGATTATCATACCAGTTTTACACAACCTCCAGCTAGTTCAGAAGCTAGTTGTATAAGAAACAGCTCTATATGCAATTTCACATAATTACTCATTTATTCAGTACTTAAGGCCAAAACTAGAAGCCAGTGCTATGTAATGCTATCCAGGGACCAAACCTCAAGAGAGCGTAACCCCAGAGCTGCTCCATGACTAAAAGCCTGAAAATGTCAGTTTTCTATGAACTATTAATGGTTCATCAGCAGGTTTAGAAAGTCTGTGTTCCACAGTTTTCAAATTTTATCAGGAGACTAATTTATCTGCAAAAAAACAAAACTGAACTGTATCATTCCTTTAGAGCATCGTTATTGAGTTATTTTAATAACACAAATTCTCCTCTTTGCTTTTTATCCTGCCACTGCCATTAATGGATATAGTAAATACAATTGAAGCAATAAATAAAATAAAGAGAAAAAATTCTGCAGTGAAAGCCTCCAACATAATCTTCAACAGATTGGTTTAAACTGAAGTACATAGGGAGAAAAAGGGGGTGAACATAATCTTCTCCCACAGTCAGTGGTCCACAGCAGTTTTATTGTGGTATAATTAACTTGTGGAATTAAACAGTAAATGAAATTTTAAATGTTTGTTTTTCACATTCTGTAAAATGTTAACTCAGCCCCACTCTGAAAAGATGTTTCAAATGTTCTACAGAAATACACTATGCTCACTGGTTCTGACTGTTCAAATGACTGTGGTATATTTCTATAACTTTCAGTCCTCGCGGGCAAGACTTCATCAAAGAGCCATTTGTGACCAAGTAAAACTGATTTTTAGCAGCTGGTTAAAAGAGTCAAAATAGCAGTGGTGTTAATGAATAAATTGCAAGCAGCAAATATGCTCTTGGTCATTCAGACATTTGTTAATCATTTAAAATCAGCGATGGTGCTCTTCAAACAAGGGGCGATTTTCAAAAAGAATCAATAGCCTTTAAAAGTTGTAGTGGGGCAAATAATTTAACACTTAACTTTATTTGTCACTTTAAATGCAGGGTTCACTTAACTTTGAGCTGACCCACATATGTTTTATGCATGCGTTTTATATATGTAACAGCCATAAGTTAAATCATACAGTACTGTTAAGCTGCTGTTATTTACATGAAGATATATTTTGTATTTGACATTGTTTTGATAATTAGTTTCTGTAAATACAGTTTCCTCCTTTTAATTATAACCAAGCATGCATCCAGGATAAAATATGCTTCTGCCCATCAATTCATATTTAATTTTATGTAACTGTCACTCTCACCTCTGCAGTAGGTCTGGTACTCACCCGCTTTGAACTGAGACTTATCTTTTGTCTCTGCATGCTCCTTCGACAGCATCATATGCAGGATGCCAAAAGAGTTTTGAATCCCGAAAATTGACCCATTGCACCAGGTTGCAGCAAAAACCACCAACCAGCCGAAACCTCCTTCTGGTGGAACGAATCCGGAGCCGTGGTCGGGATTCTTTACCTGGACCCGCGCCTCCGAAGTCGGGGACAAGGGCGGCAGTGGTGGCTTGCACTCGGCCTCGAACGGTTCCATGGAGCTGTCCTCTTGCACAATTTTGCACTCCCTGCGCGCGGTCTGATCCTCGTCGCTGCTCTCTGTGTCTCGAAAAGCATCTCTCTGCTCCATCTGAGGATCTGCAGCCGGCTGCTCCGTCTGGGACACTTCCTTGTACGGCTGTGCTGGATTGTCTAACCCGTTGATCCCCATGCTCTCTGGTGTGGTGGAGAGGTCAGTATGGGCTCTGTGCGCGCATGCATGGGATATAGGTCGCTGACATAAGAGCACCGATTTGAATAAACAGATTTGATAGGCCGTCTGTCAAAATGTGCAAGACAGATGGCCCTTTAGTGAAAGACAAGCCTACTACGCGCTGCTTGTAGCCCTAATCCGAGCGACAACTTCAGCGAATACACCCCAAACTCAAGCCGTTAAATGTGTCATTCTGGCCTGAGGTCTGTCGTTTTCCAGGAATTAGCAGGCACCGCCTCTTTCTTCTTTTGGTTAAAGCGTGTGTTTCCAAGTACAGCCCATAGAGAGACTTGGACCATGTATTTACTTTTGAAGGCTTCCCTGCTCGGTGCCAAATGCGGACCATCAGCCTGTGTAAACGTCCGCTCAGCCTCGACACGGTATCGCCCTGTCACGCAGGTCTTCGCACGGTCTTCCCTCAGCGGTAAAAGACGGAAATAGGCCCTCCTCCCCTTTTCCTAAAAATCTTTCCACGGTGTTAATGTGGAATAGGTAGGCCCGTGGGGATCCCGGAGGCTGCCTCTGCCATTAAAAATGTCAACACAGAGCTCCTCCGGCTGTCATTCAACCGCTCGCCCCCGCCTCCTCTCCACAGCGGATGGACGCTTGGAACCAATGGCGGAGTTTCGCCACAGTTACGGTACAGTTGTCGGGGGCACGCGAGTACTTCGGGTCTTATCGGTTTCCCGTAAAGAGCCGAGTGCGTCTGAACATCATCCTCGTGTGACACCAACGCTGTCCTACTTCCCTGCTGCGTGAACTGTAACTACATCCTGTAGTTTACCGGCGACGACGACGACATCCGTCTCCGAGTTTTGAGAAAAAAAAAGAAAACAGATTTCTAGGATGAGATAGCGCTCACTGTTTTCATCATGGCGGGCGAAGGCTCGCTGTCGTCTACTTAAAAATGTCTCTTAGTAATCGCTCATTTTCACACATGCACATACAGCGAAGGGCAACAGCTGGATAACAGCTGATGATACTGGGAATTCAACGACTAAGTATATGTTATTAATGAGGCTGAGTCAGTCGTTGCTCCTTTACAGCTGTAGTAACGCATGTTTTGTTTCCTGCCCTGTGTACAGTACATGCTAGTTTCTTCAAGGCTGCTGTAGGTTCCCTCCCATTTCTGGTTCGGCATTGGTGTTTAATCTCCTGTGGCCTAAAATATGTAGACTAGAGTGGCTTGCCAGGATGGGCTATTTACTCAAAAACAACTGAGGTAGTACACGGTGTTTCAGTCAAAGGGGAATGAGGTACTTTTTGCTTTATTCTGCTCCTCTGCTCGATAACTTGCATTTGAAGGTTAGGGCTTCCTTATTTTGACATGACAAAAAAAGAGTACAAAAACAGATTTTTTTTCATCAGCATATTTTCGACAGAGTTGGCTCTTATAAGTGTTATTTTATCAGAAATTAATTAAAGTTGCATCTCCCTTGAATATTTGTACAAGCAAAACGTGCCACATTATTAGGTTTAGGGTTAAGTTTGCATCTCCTCTCAAAAAACTGCCTAATAATAGTAACTTTTTTGGTGCAGTTGTCAGAAATAAGTACTGGAATAATAATCTGAGTAAAGTATAAAATTAAGCTTCAGTTAAGCAATGTACTTTAGGCAGTAGACCCTTCACAGGTATTCACTTGGTTACCTTTTAGATTAAAGTTGTAGATGTTTTATATCCAGCGGCATATGAAGCAGTTGGCTCCATCTGATGAATGACTGGTGCTGTGTTTGCACATAGTCTAACTTCTGCTTTTGTTGCTTGTTCAAATAATTACATTAATTCTAGTCATTTAGAACTCACGGGATAAGCCGAAAGGAGACTAGTAGTATTTCATTTGATTGAACTACATAACCTTAAATAGCCAACAGTCACTTAAGTTTATTTCCCAGAGATACTCCAGAAAATTGCTTATATTTCTGAATTCATCTGGCCAAATGAGAACAGGCAACAATAAGTAGCATTCACCACTAAGGGGAGCTACAACTATATAATCAGGGGTCAGTTTAGTTATCCCCAAAATGCTGATAATTACATTTGCACAGCGCAATCACCCAATGTTTTCAGTACATTGAAAGTAAACATGAATAACCTGTCAATGAAAACAACACAAAACTATTATAAATTCTAAATGCCCAAAATCCAGTCTCCTGAGGGATAAACAACACACAGACCCTGTAATATTTTACAGGGTCTGTGTGTGGTTTCATTCAACTGTGATTCTGCTGCACATAGGATTTATCCATCCACATTTATAGCCTCTCCTGACAAAACAGTTGTCATGTTTTTAAGTAAAAAAGTAAGTCTTGTTGCGACTTTATGAGTCCCAGTTTTGGGCTGAACCCTCAGTGACCCGTTGGTGACCTGAGTTAAAGACCAGCTAGTATTGTCATTATCCAGTGGACTGTTTCTTAATAATATGACAAAGGCAAATGTAAGTAATTTAAAATGTGTGAAGAAGAGCATGTGAAGACGTGTAGTCCCCTCAACAAGCAACAGTAACAATTTCCACTCACACCTTTTTATCTTTGGAATTGTGCAATCTGTTTCAAGTGTCAGACATGTTGTTTCTCATCAGAATATATCTGAGACATGTCAATATGAGTTGTCTGTATTTGTTACCATAGCATCACGTCTCAATTCATTCAATGTTTATATGTCTGATTTGTGTTGGTTTAACCGTAAAATGATACATAATGTAGACTTTAACTTGTTCCCTTCCCTAACAGATCTTAATATTATCATCCATGGAGATGATAATACCAGCCTGCTCTTTCAATATAACAATATATGTAATCAGGAATTTTGGTCTCTATGTTGTTTCAATTAATCCCCTTGAGGAAAAGTAAGATTGCGGTTACTCAATCGCTAAAAATAACAGTTCACACAACCGCACGGAGTCTGGTTCAAGATTATCCCAGGATTCCTTTTGAGTGAAGTGGGGGTCAAAGGTTACAGGCATATAGCCAACAGTGTTGCTTCCTGTTTTAATTGGAATAGTTTGAATCCTCAGAGAGGTGTGGGTAGGAGAGGGAATAAGCATCTGTGAGAGGCCCAAAAAAGTGAGTCAGATAAGGTAACTGCATGACTATGAAAGCTTTTTGTTTTAACTTGCCAAATGGGTGGAAAGGTATTCTTGCTTGCAATGACCATGTCAGTGTTTAGTGGCTTTCTTTTCAAATGTAATGCACTGGTGAAATTGCGGTGGTGTGTACAATCAAAAGATGGTGGTGGTGATACATTGCAGGCTGTCATATGTCTAGCAGCATGCTAAAACATGCTGTTTTGGTGCACACGAGAAACGGAACTGGTGGAGAAGTCATTATCTCAAGTATTATGACGCACTCTCTGTGGCTTCCTTTATTCCTCAGGCCCTTGGTAACTAAGTTTGTACAAAACTTCAACACTGGCTCTTCACTGGCAGCAGAAATTTGTAAATAAACCGCATGTTAACACAGTGTTTAAAATGATGTTCCCCATATGTAAGACAATTATTGAACCCATATTAAACATGAGACAACACCGTGATAAATTTGCTCATCAGTACATTTGGGTTATGTTGGAAAATGAAGACAAAACAATGAACTATATCAGTGGCACAATCTGTACACTGATGTGTTTCAGCCTCCTGAGTTATGTGTGGTTTTACGGGAGAAGTGAGTTTAGTCATTCACCCCAGAACAACCTACGGTAAAGGAGGTGCCTATTAGTCACTAAACTTACTCTGTATAAGCAATAAACGACTAAAAGATAGGGAGTAAAAGTAATTTAACATTTCACATTAGCTTGTCACATTATTCTCATGTTTACCTGCATGTTTTGTGTTTGTTTAATGTTACCTGCGAAAGAGAAGACTACACTCAAAGTTTCCAGAGATTGGTTGTTTTGTTCAGGAATGAATGTTAAAATTAATCTCTCAAACCTGACAAGTCACACCAACCTGTACCACTCAGCTCCAGGCAGGTCGTTGAAACTTATCAGTTCCTGACGTAATAAGCAAGGCGACAGACAGCGAGTGGGAGAGATGATTGTCTAAAGCAGCCAAAACAACATGAAACCTAAGCTGAAAAAGAGATGAGGGTGGACAGAAAGAGGAAGCCCTCCTATCTGTGCCCCAATCGGGATTATTGTTAAAAGAATATATACATTTCAAATTTTTTCTCTTAAGTCTGTTGTACTATAATTTCAATAAATACTTTACATGGCAAATTTTTGTGACACAATTATCCTTTGCAGAGGTGTTGCTTTGAAAACAATAGAACCAAACTAAAATCTGTCCACTCATCAGCTGTTTAAATATTTTAGTATGGAAATATATCTGAAGTCATGGGTTGACTGACTGTTACCTACCAATAAATAATATTCCTAATAGAATAAATATATTCTATTATGGTTTCTTAAAATCTGAAATTGTGGAGAGTAGAATCCACTGCATTTAAGTGTATGATTAGTTCCATCTGCTGTAGGAAGACTAATTGAATGTGTTCACGTAGTCCATCTTTTCAATGTTGGTCTCAAAGCAACCACACAGCATGGGAGAACATGAATATGTGCGTCATCTTGCCCAGAGAAAAGATCATTTTGATGTAACATGCTCTCCTGACTGACTCCATGACTGACAAGCACCATATTTCCACTGCCACTCCACCACTTAAATGCTAGAGAAGCTTCTTGGCCATATCTAACGAACAACACATTTTACGAAGAACGTGTTGCAAAGAGCTTCTCCACATGACACAACCACACTTCCTGTAAGCAAACACATGTTATACAGACTTAGACATATTGAAAAGGGATCCACAACAAAGAAAAAATGTGGTGTTGGTGTGCCTTAAAATAAATGATTAAAAACAAAAGAGGTAAAGAAGTTAGCACGCCCAAGTTCATAGAGGCTTTTCTTACATTTATTTAGAGCTCAGCACAAAGGGAAAAGGTTTACTTTTTAAAAAAATAAATGTAGGAAATATCTCTTGTCAACTTGTATTTGTAAACTTCCTGAACAATGTAAAAATTGTTGCCACATACCAAAATTCTACTCTAGACCCATTTTTAATTGCTCCTAAAATTTTGCATTTTAGGACCCTGAACAAATTGTTTTTCATGGGGTTCATTAAGTTGTAATTACAACACTTATTAAAATAAGTACAAGGTAGTTTATAATAAAGTTAAGTGTGTTTAGAGCCAGAGTTTGTTGTGCCACTGATGTTGTATTTTTTTATCAGAATCAGAAAAACTTTATTAATTCTTAATTAAGTGGAAATTGCTTAAACAGTCAATCCTAATCTGCACAATATGCTCATACATACTGTATATATCTCAATTGTACCTATAATGAATATAGATCTGAACACCACATTTCCTCCTGTAAGTGCCAAAGACTATACAATAATACATAAATCTATCTGTAGTCTATTTCCTGCGAGATAGTTAAAGTTGTTTACATTTAAGTTTCTTCTCAGTTAAGACCGAATAATTTATTGTGTGAACCCAATCCTTGTGAACATATTAAATCACATTGCTTTCATAGAAACAAGTTATTTTGTGCATGCAAGTTCACATTCTCACAACCTGAATTAACTGTTCTTTGTTTTATGTTGTCTGTTTAGCTCTTTACTGGACAGTGAAAAACTCTCACAAAAATGCCCTTGTATATACACAAGTCATTAACAGTAACCAGATTTGACAGCAATTAAACTCATAGAGGAATTAGGTAATTTCTTGTAAAGAAAAAAAAAATTAAAGCAAGGTTTTTGATGTTATTCTGTTTTTATTTGAGCAAATCCTTTGAGTTTCGAAGCTGAAAAACAAGGAGGCTCCTGCCTGGTACTTTTCCTCTTGTCTATACACACGGGCACTTGGAATAAGAATGAACTTGCCCACTTTGCCAACTTTACCCCGTAAAAGGAGAAAAGAGGAGCCTCTTTTTTTTTTCTCTCCAGCTTGTCACAATGGGGGTTACAAGATGTAAAAGGGGTTATAATGAATACACATGCCTGCATTCTTTACCCCCCACTCTCTGAGGCACACATAAACACACTGAAGTGACCTAATGTCCTGTTCATTGCACAAGAACACCTGCAGAGTTCGCAGGAAGTTTTAAAAATTAATTAAACACAGACATGCCTACAGATTCCACAAACGCAGTACAACAAACAACAAACACAAGCCTGCCTAATGCTGCTAGTAGAAAATTCAATGGCTAAGCAGCAAACAGGCACATGGCGACTCCCTCCCCCCATGCTTTACCGGCACTCTCACAAACATTCACACAAAGAAATATAAAAGAGCAGCAATGGCTGATTGGAAGCCGTGTTGAAAAAGAGAAGGAGTAACCAAGTGAAAAGAAACAGACTATGAAACATTAAAAAGGGGAGGGAGAAGTACTGAGGGGGTGTTGAGGAGGAGGAGACTTTGAGAGAAACAACTTAAGACGGTGAGAATTGAGGACTGCAGTGAGTCCACCGTGAGAGTGACACAGGGGAACAGAAAAAAAGAAGAATACAGACTTGAAATATTCATCTCCATTAAACAGGTACAGTTTTCATATCCTTTTTACATATGTGTGTTGGACAGATGCAAACACTGGATTGTTTTGTTCGCAGAGATTGGAGTCATCAGTGTCAGACTGCTACAGACAAAAGAAAATATCTTATGACTTATTAAAGGTTTTGTAACGTAAATGGATTCTGAAAACTGAAATTCTTTTTTTTTTTTTTAGATATAGTTCTGTGTTCCCACAAGCTTGCTCCCAAGAGAAAATGGAAGGGCTGACAGGGTCACCACAATTGCTGTGTTTAATCTTCCAGCACTCAGCATTTATTGAAAGCTGTTGTACGGAATATAAATTGAATGTTGCAAACATCTGATTATTCACCAAGTCAATTCCAAGACATAATCTTTGGTCAAATAGCATAGATGCCAAAATCTCACCGTAAAACTCTCCTCGTTCCACTCACAACACAATTTCAAGAATGAAAAATAAAAACTCATACGCTAACTCTTACCCTTAGTACTACTTCAGTGGATCCTTGCTGTGCTTACTTTAACCCTGAAAACTCCAACAGTTACTTAACTTCTTTATTTGAGTGACATAAGTCCACCTTATTTACATTTTAAATAACCTATTCTTACTGTCCTAAAGTTACCAGATCAATTGAGAAACATTTAATTTATATCTCCAGAATTACAATTGTGATGGTCTATATATGGCTATATCCTTTTTTACAGTGACTAATATTTTTGTAAGTAATTTTTTTGTCATTTCTGTCCATAGAAATGATGTCACTGCTAAAGAACCTGGCTATGGTATTTCTGGTGGGTGCGTTGTCTCCGCTCCACTCCCACATCTTTACTCATGCTGCCTCCACTTCTCCTCCTGTCACTCGTTCACGGATCATATTCCTTACTGCACAGGATACAGACGATGACTATGGCGAAGGTGAATTTAATAATGAGAGCTCTCCTCCCGTGGTGATGGCGACAGTAAACACTGCCATTCTCTACCAAGAACCCAAGATCTGCAAATACAACCCCTGCCAGGAGAATCAGGAGCTATGTGCCCAGCTTTCAGCACGGACTAAGTGCATCTGTCCTGGGGTTAGCGGGGCTGATGAGCCTCCTCACGCACCTCGCATCCAAGCACTACTACCAATCAGTGAAGGGAATGACACAGGAAATGTAGAGGTGCAGTGGTGTGCTCCATCGTCTGTGGTGTTCTGGTACAGGGTGCTAGTTGAGGGACGTAACAGTGATGCCTATAAATTTGGGGTTGCTTCAAGGCGAGCTGTGGTGGGTTCTTTAGAAGTTGGAACCAAGGTTTGTGTGGAGGCACTGAACAATGCCGGGCACAGCACCCCCTCAGTGTTCTCATGTAAGAGGTATGACCCTCCCAAACCTGACAATCTGACCTGGATTATAGGCGGAGGGGTCATCCTTCTTCTGCTTCTCACAATAGGAAGTGTGATTCTCTGGAAGTGTAAAATGTGTAAAAAGGGAAAGAGAGACTCCACTGAGGGACTTGGGAATCCTTCATACACCACTGGGGGAACTCTGTGATCCAACCCATCAAGGACAATCAAGTACAGTCAGAGCCCTCAATCGATAGAGGGTAGGGCACTAGTATGATCATGAACACAGGTCAAAACATTGTGAAGCAGGGATGCGAGTGATGATTACGTTGTTTACACACCTTTGGGAGACAGGGCAACAGTGTTCATAGATTAGCACTAACAGATAGCTGCTTTGTTTTTGAGTTAGAGCTGCAGGTTTATTTGCTGGCAAATTAACTTCTGTAGGTTTATTGTTATTTTTTTAAATCAAAGATAGATGAATTTAATTGTAAATAGTTTTTTAGAATACAGAATGAAACCTTTTAAATGAACATAATGTTTAATAAAAATAATAACTTTTGGTTGAATTGCTTTTATTTCATTTGGCGTGTGTCAGTTGTTTAGTAATCTGGTAACCATGGAGGACAAAGCACTTTTTCTATTAAACCATTCAATGACCCATGTTGTACAGAATTTAAAAATCTGCAATCATTATTTTTCTTTCGTTATTTATTTATAAACACATTTTTAGTGGTAGATAACTTAGTGGTACATAACTGAGTGCTCAATTTTAAAAATAAATTTAGGATAATTACAGCAATTTTATTGTATGTTACAATTTACCTTACTACTGCATATGAGAGAAAAATACTGGAGATCTATAGTTAAAATATTTACACCGTTTTTGTTGCATTTATTCAAAATATGTCATTTTGTAGTTACTTTGAGGATAAACATTTATTATAATATGACATGTAATTTGTTTAATGCATAAAACTAAGTGTGAATAAGTTTTGTTCACTGGAATACTATTTCATATATTGATAGTAATGCTAATAATAATAACAATGATAATATAATAATAATATCATGCTCATTGTCCTCATCGTCATAATAATAAACCTAAGAATTAATGCAGTTTGAAATTAGTTAAGTAAATAATTTAATTTCTTCCCCATATATACTTAACTACAACTTCAGGTTATAATTTATAACTTGATTATATTTTTTTAAATTGTTTGAACATCAACATCAGCAGTATCAACATCCCAGCCCAATAGTAGGGATAGGCCATAGCACTACATTTACTTATAATCCGATACAAATACTACCATTTCTCAATCACAAACATTGATACCTATATTTTTTCCATAAATGTAACTAACTGAATGTAATAGAGAGAATTTTTTTTCAGGATTTTTGAAGTTTGTTTATTTTCTGTCCCATTAAGTTATATCAGAACACTTCATAATCATCGACTAATCATCGCTAAACATAAATCATTACCTTTGGTATTCTCTGTTGATTATTTAATTAGGACATTTTGGGCTGGTATGAAAAAAGCCTCAGCCACTATATAGATAAATATATCAGCATTTGTTTTTTCTCATGTGATCAAAGCTGTCTGGCCATTTTACTGCTGAGTGTGCAAATGTTAATGTATACATACCAAACAGCACGGGAAAACAAAACTTTAAATGAACTAGCTGTTTACCAGTTGTATCCCCAGAGCTCTCATGTATTTATAGCAGATTCTAAAACTGTTGGAATTGATTAGATTCACATTAAAGTATCAGAAACAACAGTATCTCTTCACAATTTACTTTCAGTTGAGTCCTTTGCTAGTGTTAAATCAGTTTCTTTTCTTACTTCTTTAAATGCTCCACCTTGTTTATCGCAACATCTTGCATTCAGAGCAAGGGCATAGTTTTGCGTACACATCTAAATTCACTTATGTACATAGTAAACACGCTGCATTGGGTATTAACAATAACAACCCTCATCAGAATATGGTTCTATTTTCTAAGCGGTTGAGGCAAAGAAGCCTGTGGGTGCTTATCTGCAGTTTTGTGTTGTTTGCAGCCACATATGGTGTCTGTTACTACAAAGTAAACATTAAACCCTGCGTTCAACATACAAAATAATAGTTTCCAATAACAGAAATGGGAATAAATAAATCAACAGAATAAATGGAGATAGAAACATGTAAATAAAAAGCAGAGGAAATGTAGAGAAATAAACATCGGGGGATTCTGGGTAACGCCAACAGGATGACATGTCACTTACATGAGCAGAGTTTCTGCTGGTGTAGTGGCTAATTTCTGGCTAGTTGTCCAGCCAATTAGTACTGGCTGTGGTGAACAATAATGTTTGGAAGTTAAAAACCTCCGGTTTATTGTCTGAGAGTCTTAGGCACTTGGACAGGTGCACTTTCCCTGTTTATAGTAAACACAAAATAGACAAGCGTTTAACTGAAGGAAAAAAAGTTTAAAATGATACCTATGTTCAAAACTAAATTGTGTGTATGTGTGTATTTTAACTTACTGTTTCAACTATAGGCTTCTGCTTTATGAACAACATGACATAATCAAGCCTGAAAATCTCAGAAAATATGGCTTTACTGTGGATTGAAGTAGGTTAAGCAGCAGGCCAACCCAGTCCTGGACAAACACCTTTTGCACATATTGCACTTTCCAACAAACAGACTTTGCTGAAATTGCCAATGCGTTTTCAATGTAAAGTCTAAAATCTAGACTTGATGAAGGCAAACTGTGTCTCTTCACCTCAATGTTTTCTAGATCTAAGGTAGACCTCAATGCTGATTTCAAATAGTCAGGGATGTCGTCTCGAAGCTCTTTTTTTATATTAAGTTACATTATTACACTGAAAATAGTCCTATTTACAGTAATTGTGTTTGGTTAAAATTAAAAACCTATCTTATTTTTCCTCTCCAATAATTCTTCAGTCACTTTCTGAAAATATTAAAAATCTCTGATTCAGAAAACTGACTGTGCTTTCCACAAACCCCAATCATGCTTTGGATATAGTTTTCTATAGCCTAACCTATACTAATACTAATATATTATATTTATATACTATGCTAAACGAATACTAACTACCATACTTTATAGATTGAATTGTAACGTAGCAAATCTGACAAAGATAGTTATCTACTGAATAATTATTACTTATTAATGATGGATCCCTGATTAACCCCGCCCATGGCAGTAGCTCCCGCAGCCTAGCGTCACCTCTATGGATGTGTTTGTTTTGTCTCCGGTGGGTGGGTGGTGTGATACAAGTTAAAAATCAACCGCTCCCAGATTTTGTAGCAGGAACTGAAAGACTTGCGCTGGAAGAGGTGCGCTACCTGGCGAACAGTCTCCGCAAACGCTCACTGAGGCGGCTGCGCTGTGCCATCGATCCTATTATCGATACAACTTAGTATTGGTGGAATATATCTATATTTTATAAGTCATTCTCTTTACAGCGGTCATTTGTACGACCAAGATGGCGAGTACAGGTGAGTCACTTTTTGCTTTTCTCCCTGTGACACTTATAATTAGACTATCTGCAGCTTATTTGAATTGTATGAATGACTTCAAAAAATAGTTGCTCCAGCAACTTTAAAAACTTTTGTTTTAAGTGTAGGCTTTAAAGAATTGCTAAAATAGTTTGCCGTCACCAATTTGTTACTTATTAATACAATTGTTATTGCTGCTATTAATAAAATTTTAACGCCAGATTAGGAAGAGTTTATGGGTCTCTCATTTGTTGCTGCAAACAGTGCTATCGTGGCATATTTATTTATTAAAGTGATAAACGGCAAACAATTTTAATTGTAATAATATTGATGGTTCTTTTTATAATTGCTGTGTCTCAGAATGACTCAGCAGACAGAAGCCAAACTGGAAGCTGCATTGTCAGTGAATCTTGTTTCCCTAGAAACAAGCTACAAACCCGGTTTAACTATTTGACCCTTAAGAAGCAAAACATGTTGCATAATACACGCACTAACTGACCACTATATAAGGTACACCCGTACAATCTAATGCAATCCAATACAGCAGCTCTGCCATGAAGAAGAAGTGGTTCTAATGTTTTTTTCACCTCATTAATTTTAAATAGGGTGGGCAAAACATTAGAACCACCTCTTCTTGTAATGAATTCCAGTGCAACTCCATTAACCACTTCGACCTCAATATTAGAGAGACAGTAGAATTATGACCTTACTACGGTTTCAGCCTAAAACTGAGAAATTATAAATTTTCTCTGCTGATTAGACAAAATATGTCCCAACTGTATGTGGTGGGACATTGCACTTTTATGGTATATGGTATATGGTAAAAACTGATTAGACTCAACAAAGACTTTAAGTTGTGTCTTCTCTCATTCGCAGTTTCCAAAATCATCTCATATGCGGAGCTGAAAGCACTTGTAGGAAAGAGTAAGGATCTTGTTCTGGTTGATGTTCGCACTAAAGAGGAGGTGGACAAAGGACGGATTCCAGGATCTCTTCATATCCCTCGTAAGCTTTGTTTTTATGTTTTTTGTCAACTCATGGAGTGTAAAAGAAAATCGGTGTTAAGAGGTATACTGTATGTACAAGTCTCATCTGAAACTGTGAACCTCTATTTCACCTTTAATGTGGCCATATTTCATTCACACTCTAACAACTTTGTAAAGGATATGAAGACCTGTGGCAGTAGTAGCATCAGTGCACTATGGTCCAAGTTTTTATTTTCTTAATGTTGTGCATTAGATGTTAAAATGATTTGGTGCATCTTAGATTTTTAAATACTTTCCATCTTTCCTTTTTACCTCCTTTAATTCCTTCAGTTGATACAGTAGAGCCAGCTCTTTTGTTGAAGCCTGAAGAGTTCCAAGCCAAATATGGAGTAACCAAGCCAGCGTTGGATGCTCCAGAGCTGGTGTTTCACTGCCAGATGGGCAGGCGAGGAGCAATGGCAACAGACAAGGCCCACAAACTAGGATATGTGAAGTAAATAAGTTTTTGTTTAATATATATTATACACATACAACCCATTTTGCTTGTCAGGAGAACAAGTCTCTTACATAAGTAGCCCTTATATTATTCCTGTACAAATACTTTTTATTTTAAGATATGTGTAAACATTATGCTGTATATTATATATGTGGTGATGATAACCCTTATGTTCTGTTTCTTTTTCTTTGGTTTCAGTGCACGTAATTATGCCGGATCTTACAAAGAGTGGTCCGAGAAAGAGGGGAAATGATTGGTGCTGAAAGACAGCGTCTCATTGATTTATTAAAATAATATTTGTGAATGCTAGGTGAGCCATTTTTTGTTTATTTTATTTCTGTCTTTTGATACAGTTTTGTTTTCGCATATTTCATCATTGAATTCTAAATGTATAACTGAACACAAATAAAATAAACTATGGGATCTGCTTGGAAAGATATGTCTTTTTGTGAATCATTTTAAAGGGCTCAATACCTACACTTACAAAAAAAGACATAAACCGTGGCTGTATTAAATACACTGAAAATACTTATCCTTCTTTTGTGACATATGGCTCAGTGCTTATGATTTTGTTAACAAAATAATAACAAACATTTTATATGATATATATTACTTGTGTGTGCAGAGTATATATCTCAGACAGATTTTGTTTTTTTGTAATTTTCAGAAAAATTTTTAAATGGAAATCACTGAGTTTTAGAGTTCTTCTTGTGTACACCTGGCAATATAGAGAATGCATTGTACATTTACTGGGTGACACCCCTCGCCTTTTCTTCGAGGTTGTCTTGGCCAACCTGTGCAGAATTAGCTGATGGGGGAGGGTGATCAGCTCTTGTTCACCTGGGCTGTCTTGACTATAAAAGCTGACACATGTGGTTGTTTGTTCTCTTCTCTCCTACAGTTCTTTCTTCCCTGTGACAGGTATAATTGGACTAGCTACAGCTTATCTAAATTTTATGAATGGATTTAAAAACAATATTGTTCAAGAAACGTACAGTTTTTATTTTGCTATCAGTACAATTTTAACGTCAGATAGGTAATAGCTGTGGGTCCCTCATTTGTTGCTGCAACTAGTGTTATTGTGGGATATTTATTTATTCAAAGTAATAAATAGCAAACCATTTCTGCTTGTAATACTATTTATGTTACTGTATGTCATAATGACTCAGCAGAAAGAAGCCAAACTGGAAACAAGTAGTTTTCTCAGTGAATCTGGTTTCCCAAAAACAAACTACAAACCAGGTTTAACCATTTGATCCTTGAAAGCACAACATGACAAGTGACATATATTCTATCTCAAAGGCAATATGGCCACTGTACCTTTACTCTTTATTTTTACACACATACACACTAACACACTGCTGATTACCAAAGATAGCCTCAAGGTGGAGGCGGATGTCAAGGGTTTTTATTATCAAGTTAAGCAACTTGTACTCTTATCTGGTCCCAGACCTCATCAGACCAGATGGTTCTGATTCCTACAATTGTTGGCAAAAAGAAATACACATATATTAAAACAAGAAATAAATAAAGCCTACACTTAAAAAAGCCCTTCTTAAACCTGTGGCATGTGCAAAGGTGTGAGCATCACACTCAGATAATAGCTACATAGCTTTGTGGGAAAATTGTTCATGGGTCCGGGGGGGGGGGCAACCAGTGACAGAGGAATTAGGAAACTGATTTCAGTAAACATGAGAAAATTGTGGTTGCAAATCCGGTGAGTCAACAAAATAAAAGCAAAAGAGGCTGACTTCGACAACTGAATTGTAATGCAAAACAGACTTTAAAATCCACCATGACCTACTTGAAGAAACGCAATCTAAAGCTTTTGAACCAACCCTCCCAGACAAAAGACTGGTTAGTAAATACATTTTGTGTCAGACTGTTCTATTAGTTGAAACTAAACCTGTTTTTAAAATGTGAATCGTGCACTGTAATAGAAATATATGGCAAAGTCTAGACAAAGACTTAAATTTGTGTCTTCTCTCATTCACAGTTTCCAAGATCATCTCATATGCGGAGCTGAAAGCACTTGTAGGAAAGAGTAAGGATCTTGTCCTGGTTGATGTTCGCACTAAAGAGGAGGTGGACAAAGGACGGATTCCAGGATCTGTTAATATCCCCCGTGAGCTTTTTTTCATGTTCATGGAGTGAAAAAGAAAATCCGTGTTAAGAGGCATACTGTATGTACCAGTGTCATCTGAAACTGGGAAATTCTATTTTACCCTCAATGTTGCCACTGTTCATTCACACTTATGTCAAAGCATCAGTGTACTGTGGCCCAGTTATTTATCTTCCTAATATTGTGCATGGGTTGTTAATGTTGATTTAGAGGATCTTTAGCTTAAAACACTTTCCATCCTTCCTTTTTACCTCCTTTAATTCCTTCAGTCGATACAGTAGAGGCAGCTCTTTTGTTGAAGCCTGAAGAGTTCCAAGCCAAATATGGAGTAGCCAAGCCAGCGTTGGATGCTCCAGAGGTGGTGTTTTACTGCCAACCTGGCAGGCGAGGAGCAATGGCAACAGACAAGGCCCGCAAACTAGGATATGTGAAGTAAAAACTTTTTTTTTTAAATGAATTATACACATACAACCCATTTTGCTTGTCAGGAGAACAAGTCTCTTACATAAGTAGCCCTTATATTATTCCTGTACAAATACTTTTCACACAAAAACTTAATGTTTAAATGAATACAAATAAAATAAGTATAGAATCTGCTTGGGAAGAAATGTCTTTTTGTCAATAATTTCTTATTCACTCTCACGGGCTCACTACCTATACGCAGCATTGGAACAATCAACAGACTATAATGTATATTTTTATGTGAAATCCTTGTATAAGTTTATTAATAGCATTATAATAATACAAAGTTGTATAATATAATCTCATGTGTCTTCATGGGAGAAACTCTTGTCAGTTACTGTATAACCCATTTATTTAAAGTGCATACTGCTTATATGTGCAATTAAGGCAGAAAATAAAGTAAAATCCATATTTAATATGCATTCAAATAAAGATTTTCCCCTCTCTGTCACCTTGCAATATAGAGAATGTCACCCTTCCCATTGTCATCTAGGTTGTCCTGGCCAACCTGTGCAGGCCTGGATGACAAGGGAGGGTTGTCAGCTGTGGTTCACCTGGATCTTATGACTATAAAAGCTTGCACATGTAGATGTTTTTTTAAATTTGTTCTTTGCTCATTTTTAAGTTTAACGAGTTAGAATTATTATTTCAGATTATTATTTCCTTTGCCTAAACTCTGTGGAAGCTGTATATGATAATGTCAATCAATTACAGAAATAGACCACCACAATAGAAAATGGCATCAATAATTGGTCATTTTGTGGCATGAGTACACATTTATTTGAGCACATGAGTTCACATAAATGAGAAAATCAAATTGAAATGATGTAGTATGTAGCAGGTGTTGTAACAGTGTTTCCATTTGTGTTGCAGTTGCAGCTGCATTGGTGCACAGGGATTAAAATGGAAGATCTTGTCCTGCTATGTGCATATGCACAACCTATACTCACATCATCAGCTTTTGTCCATTCTTGTGTTCAGGACGGTGACCTAGAGGAGCTGTGTGCCTTCAGTGAGCTGTATGGTGCCCTTAGACTACTTTTGTCATTTCACGATCACGAATGATCCTTCACCATCATCTTGGCCTGAAAATTAATTGTTCGTTTGAGTCTAAGCAGTGTCTTAAACCTTTTTAGGTACTGCAGTAATTTAGAAGAGCCTCCTAACCATTTACTTTAACCTAAAGTCAGGAAGGGCATAAAAACTATGCCAAATAAACATGTGGAATAATGATTCGTTGCGGTGACCCTGAACGTATGGGATAAGCCAAACTGACAAAAAAAAACAAGTTTATAATGTGACAAATGCTGTATCATTTACTTAGAAGTGATCTAGCTTTAAAATCAACCTCTTACACACACAGAGTAACAGCATAAAAAAATCAGTACTCCAGTTACAACCAATATATAAACGTAAAGTGGTTTATAAATACACCAGAGGCAAACTTTATGAAGTATTAGCATTATGTTCATGTACTTGCAGATTGAAAATCAAAAGTAAAGTTCACAGAAAGACCAGCTATTGCTGATCCTGGATGTCAGTCAGTAATGCTGTTTCTTATGCTGTTCAGTAGTTTTAATGTGTTGTACAGTACTGTTTTACTTTTAGGACAAACACAGAAGCTTCACAGAAGCTTTATTAAACCAGATGTTATCATCATGGATCAATGCCCCAAAAACATACGGCTGGACATATGCTTGCTTTTGTATTTTGAAACGTCCAGAGGAACAACTGGCCTTGGAAACAGGTTACCTCCCAGGGCCTAGAGCTCAGCATCCAGTTTGTCACTGAGGCCCTTTGTGCTGCAGTATACTAATCTTGCAACCCAGCTTAATCATTTACTATTCAGACATCATGATTTGATTACATTTCTGTTGGACAAAATTTCTTGGCGTGGCTGAGTCAGCAGCTTCCTATGACTTCCAGAGCAAACTGGGATGTTTAGCAGCTGAGTATAAAAGCAGAAATGAATGCCAGCCCCTCCCAATCCCACTCAGTGGAATGCTCCCTTATGATTGGGAATGAGTCACTGTCCTAAGTGAGAGAATTCAAGTACTTTGGGGTCATTTGGATGAATGAGGATGAAGGTCGGCTTATCTTGAACCGAACTAATCATTTATCAGACGTTTTTTAGTATTTCAAAACAGCTATACACAAAGGAATGGTGAAAAGCTGGCATCCCAGACACAGGGGGGATATTAATAATATTTAATTACAGAGATAACAGTCAACAATTTAATGAAGTCTTCCCTGCAAGACAATAACAGTTTTGCACTCACTTGTATACCAATGTGAGAAAAAGCTTAAATGCAGCTTTCTTTTTAATTGAGAACTCTGCAGAGAACTAGTGTTGCTCTGTTCGACTCAGTTGAGGTGCAGTGGGGATTTTGTCTTTGACTCGTATCGTACGTGCTCAGATTTTGGTTTATAGCTCCACTAATGTTCCAGTTACCAAGCCCTTCACTTTCTTCCAGAGATTTCCTGCTCATCTGGACTGTCACGAACTAGGACTGCATCGCCTTCACTGCTCCTCCCTCAGAGGCAGTCCACATCCACTGCTGGGAACAACACATACTGATAGCCAGCTGTAATTTAGGTCCTGTAATATAAGAGGGCTGCTGGACAGGGTACAAATAGAATCTGGAGCAGGTACAGGGGAAGTTCATGATAGTTAATCCCATCTTATTTCCTTTGTGCAAGACTTTAAACTTGGCTCACTTATATCTTGTCTAAACTCATTTAAACCACTTGTGTTTATCGTGGAAAGGATGTGTTCTCCATGTGGTCTTGCATAAACTTGAAGGATCACAAAAAGCCCAAAATTTCAATCAGGAGTAAAACTAGGATGAACAATGAAAGCAGAAGAAGAAGAATACAAAAACATTAACAACAGCCTAGATAGACAGATTAAAGACTGCAAGCTTTTAGTTTTTGTATCAACATTTTAAATCTGGTCTCCATCAGTGGATTTACTGTGACTTTTATAAATCTGTCAGTGTGAATTTTATTCGTATACAGCTAATCTGTATAAGTGGTTTTCATTCATTGCCTTCACAAAGCAAAACATTCTCAGGACACAGAGTTATGGTGTGAAGTTTAAGGTATGGAATGGGTTTTACAGTGGGTGTTTAGTGTTTAAAATCAGACGGTGGCGACGGTGGCGACGGTGGCGACGGTGGCGACGGTGGCGACGGTGGCGACGGTGGAGCAGGAAGGTAGAGAAGTCGTCCATCAATCCCCCAGTTCTTGGTTTGATCCCCGGCTCCTCTGATCACATGTCAAACTGTCCGTGAGCAAGACATAGAACCCAATTCAGTTGCCCCCAGTGAGTGTTGGACAATTCCCCATCCGTGTGTGAGTGTGAATGGGTGAATAAGAAGCAGTCCAAAGTGCTTTGAGTGCCAACGGGTACAAAAGTGCTATGTAATTGCAAAGTCTTTTGATTGATATACCTTTATATCTTAACTTGCTAATGTGTTTAGTTGCTTAAAGTTAATAAGCAACTAAAAAAGTTAATTACTTAATCCTACCTTTTGTTCGTACAAGTGCATTTTGTAAGAGTAAGACACTGTAAAAACAGTTTTAATGACATAGAATATTTTTGTACCAGCAAAAAGGAGGATTTGAATTTAACAAATTAACAAAATAATTAAATAGGATTATTCTGCCAATACATAATTATTGACATTAAGTAAATAGTCCAAATAATCTACAAAATATTTTTCCACTCTATTGATAAAAATAGTCTTTAGAATGAACTTAATATATCCTGTCTGGGAGAGCAGTGCAGTATGTTAAATCTAAAAACACTCTGATTTCTAAGAAACCGTTGTTGCATCATAAGTTTTTTCCCCTTTTAGATTACACTATGAGTCATGACAAACCAAAAGCAAAACCGCATCCCTATGAAAATCACATGCAGTCTATTCATTCACACTTCCAAGTATCAAATTAAAGAGCCAGCAAAATATAGTGCAGCTACCAGGAATAAAATGGCTGATCACATTTTTGCATTAGGAATAATTAATCATCTCTGGCCATAAAAGGAACACATTATGAAGCGCTTGTCTTGCTAAATTATCCATTAAGATTTCATTTTCTCTTTCAGTTTTCAGCTTTCAGCTTTCAGAAGATTTTGTGTACAGTGGGGGCATTGTTGGGGGCACCCGCCCATATTTATTTAAAGTGCTAAATTCACTTCACCCCATTTTTTTGTTTGTAATTATAATAATGTTTTCCTTCATAATTAATTTGCATCAGAATGACTCAGCATCCATAAGTCAAACCCAAAGCAATTTGTATCGTGAAGGCACTAAAAACCAGGTTAAATATTTGACTCTAAAAACCCAAAACATGACAAGTTGCATAATTAATATAACTACTGTATCCTTATGGGCAGTATACCCATATACAGTATACCCAATATTCCTAATTTTCAGACACACACCACACACGAAGCAGTCTGGAGAGACATGTACCCTGGAGGCTGGAAAACATGCAGTCACATGCAGTCTATTCATTCACACTTCCAAGTATCAAATTAAAGAGCCAGCAAAATATAGTGCAGCTACCAGGAATAAAATGGCCGATCACATTTTTGCATTAGGAATAATTAATCATCTCTGGCCATAAAAGGAACACATTATGAAGTGCTTGTCTTGCTAAATTATCCATTAAGATTTCATTTTCTCTTTCAGTTTTCAGCTTTCAGCTATCAGAAGATTTTGTGTACAGTTAGGGCATTGTTAACACAGAAGAGCAACTAAAGTTTAAAGATCCTGAGCAAAAATCAAGATTCCTCTCAATAGAACAGCAGCACTTTAACCCCGTCATCTCTCAGCGCTTTGATATTATAGACAGCACCTATGGTCACAAATGACTGGGTAAAACCATGCATTCTTCAGTGATTCTACTAGAGCTCGGCACATGAAAAAGATTAGTGATGGAGATACAATGATAACTGGGATGAAAGTCTTGCACCAAGAAAGTCCTGATAGAGCAGCACCCGGAAGTCATTCTGAGCAACAACAAGCAATATTTATAGTTTCTTCTAAAGTACAAAATTTATTAATGTTCTATTTTGAAAATCTGCCAGTTCCAACAGCAGCAGTCTGTAGAAGTTGTTGACACTGGAATGAATACCTTGATAATTCAAAGAGGGGTGTGTGTTATGTTGTGTGTTGTGTGTGATTCCATGATAAACACTGGGGCTGCACCTAATCATTATCTTTTATTGATTAATCTGCAGATTTTTATCTTAATTAACTTAATAGCTATATGTGCATCGATATCATTTAGCACAACCTAAAAGGACAGGCCAAAAGCCGTTGATCTTATAACTGAAAGGATTATCAAATTAGAATGCTTAAATAATCAAATCATTTTTGTGGCTCTGATCTATATCGAAAGAAAATTTGAATTTTTTCTGTTGTTAACATCTAAGTAAACAATAACATGAACAACTGTACAATGGAAACATTCATTGAGAATCTACAGTCCTGCTAGTTGTATTGTTATCAAATGTTGCATCATTTGTGGTTGTAAAACAAGCTAAACTGGTATAACCAGATCGGTTAGTGGTTGCTGAATAAACACGCTCACAGTCAGTGGTGTACTGAAGTACTGAAGCACATTTTACATCTATCTGTACTTTACTCAGGTAGATTCAAGTATGATACTACTAAGTATGCTGACTTTTACTACACTACGTCTAAGAGCTAATCTCTATAATTTTTACTCCACTGCACTGCGTTACATGTTACATGTTACACATTAATTGCACTTGTCAGTATATAATGTTTGTAATAAAAATATCAATAGCGAAACAGTAATTAGTCTTCAAAGTCTTCACAATTTCATGCTAAAGAACTTTTTTTAATTGTTCTACAATTTTTTAGTACAGGTGATCCAAGATTTGTGAACCTCTGCCCATCTTCACATTGGGGAGGCTCTGCCTCTCTGAAATGTAACTTTTATAACCAGTTATGTTACTGACCTCTTCCCAGTTAACCTAATTGGCTCCTACTTTTGTTTTTTTAATTGCTGCAATTACTATTCCAGTCTTTTGCTCCTTCTGTTCCAACTTATTTTTATGCATAAAACTAAAAGTGAATAAAAGTTTGATATGCATTTCTTCACGTGTTATAATGTGCATCAATGAGAATACAAAATTACATTGGATTTATAACAATGAAAAAATATTTATAATAACATTTCATACTTTGCTGGGAGTGTTTTCACACTCAAAACTAAGAACCAATGCAGTTTGTGAAGAATGTAATTTGTTTTTCTTCACATTAACCAAATGCAACTTCAAGTTATAGACTTTTATTTTGGAAATTTGGGGGAAAAAACACAGGAAGGAAGTAGGAAGTTTGTACTATTGCATAACTTTTCAGTAAACTACGCCTTCTCTCGCCGTTCAAGCCAATGAAGAATCTCCAAACAGTGTTGAAAGGAAGTACAGCATACGAAGTTAACGTTAGATCAATTTTTACAAACAGGATGGCGAGTAAAGGTGAGTCGCTGTTTGTTTTCCTCGCTTCAGTCAGATTAGTTTTCCTTATTTTTGCTGCAACTAGTTCTTTCACGGCGCCCATATTTATTTACAGTGATAAATTCACTTCACACTATTTTTTTGTTTGTAATTATAATAATGTTTTCCTTTATAATTATTTTGCGTCAGAATGACTCAGCAGCCATAAGTCAAACCCAAAGCAATTTGTATCGTGAAGGCACTAAAAACCAGGTTAACTATTTGACCCTAAAAACCCAAAACATGACAAGTTGCATAATTAATATAACTACTGTATCCTTATGGGCAGTATACCCATATACAGTATACCCAATATTCCTAATTTTCAGACACACACCACACACGAAGCAGTCTGGAGAGACATGTACCCTGGAGGCTGGAAAACATCCTGTCATCCTGTCTTTATCTGTTTCAGTCTGATTCCTACAATTGTTGGCCAAAGGTTGGGGTATTTAACATTTTTTTTTATAAAAATGAGTACAATCAACGCTTCAAATGCCTACAAACAGCTCTTTTTAGAAAATGTGCATGAACAATTTATTGCATGAAAAAATAATTGTGGCATGTGCAGAGGTTTGAGCACCATACTTAGTAAGTGTATGTGGGGGATAATATTATTCTTGGGGGTTGTGAAGCAGCCAGTGACAAAGAAAACATTCAAAAGAGAGAGTAAGAAATTGATTTGATTAAATATCAGCACATTCTGGCTGCAAGTCTCATGAGTCAACAAAATTAAAAAGGCAAGAGGCTGACTTTGACTACAGAACATTAATAAAGCTTCTGAACCCACCTTCCCAGTCCATTGACTATACTTTTCTTTTAAAAGAATAGTTAGTAAATAATTGTTGTGTCAAACTGGGTTATGGGAAAATACGGCAAAGAAATATTAGACTCAGCAAAGCCCTAATCCGTGTCTCATCCCATTTACAGTTTCTAAGATCATCTCATATGCAGAGCTGAAGGCACTGGTAGAAAAGAGCCAGGATCTTGTTTTAATTGATGTTCGCACTAAAGAGGAAGTGGACAAAGGACGTATTCCAGGATCTCTTCATGTCCCCCGTGAGCTTTGTTTTCATGTTCCTTGTCAACTTATGGAGTGAAAAAGAAAAGTGTTAAGATGCATACTTTAAGTATCAGTGTCATCTCGAACTGTGAACTTCTATTTTACGCTTAATGTGGCCACATTTAATTCAAACTCACACCAACATTGTAATGGATATGAAGAATAAGCAAGCGTGGTACAGTTTTTATCTTCTTAATGTTATGTATTAGCTGTTAATGTTGATTTGGAGGATATTTATCTTAAAATACTTTTCTTCCTTCCTCTTTACCTCCTTTAATTTCTTCAGTTGATACAGTAGAGGCGGCTCTTTTGTCGGAGCCCAAAGAGTTCAAAGCCAAATATGGAGTAACCAAGCCAGCATTGCATGCTCCAGAGCTCGTGTTTTACTGCCAGATAGGCAAACGAGGGGAAATGGCAACAGACAAGGCCTGCAAACTAGGATATGTGAAGTAAATAAGTTTTTGTTTTATCTAAATAATACACAGACAACCCATTTTGCTTAGCAGCAGACCAAGCCCTAACAAATGTTTGATTAAAAACATGCCTGTACAAAATGCACATGCACAGCCATATCCACGGTTATATTTTTCTGTCATTTTTTAGTAAAAATTATGCTGTATATTTTATATGTGGTGATGAAAACCCTTATGTTCTGTGTCTTTTTCTTTTGTTTCAGTGCACGTAATTATGCCGGATCTTACAAAGAGTGGTCCGAGAAAGAGGGAAAGTGATTGGTGTTAAAAATGGTGTTAGAAATTGTATTTGTGAAAGCTAGACTAGCAAATTAAAACTTGTTATTTATTCATTTTCACACACTTCACCACTAAATTTAAAATGTAAAATTGAATAAAATGAATTATGGATCTACTTGGAATAATTTGTATTTTTGTGGATAATTTCTATGGGTTCAATAGCTGTTCAAAACTGGAACAATACTTCCTGCTAATAAAAAAACCACACACCATATCAAATACAGTACAAACTTAAATCATACTTGAACATTGTGACATGGTCAGAGCTTCAGATAAAAATATTTAGTGAACCTTCAATCCTCTCGTCAGTTTATATTTGGTGCCCGTTGTCATGACAGGACATGGACAGGAGTTTTTCCTCTATCTTTATAAAAATTATTTTTTTCTTTGTGATAAAAGAAAAATTTATTTGTAATAATGAAATATTTATTTATTTATTTTTTACAATATCAAAACAAATGGTTATGCAAATATTTGCACCTAACTGTAACATAGTTGTAATCAGTGTGTTGTTTTTGTTAACAAGTATAGCTCCTCATCTGGACCTCAGATTACTGTTTAAACAGCAAATTAACAATAATACATTAAAACAAAGTCATATGATCAAATGTTGCTACATGAGGGAAACTTAATGTATAAACCAACCACCATAGACTATATCTATGACTATGTTTATGTGGATTTTAGGTTTAATGAGTTAGACTTATACCACAACCTTCCCAAATTCCAAGACAATCGGTGACACAAACTGCAATTTCTCAGGTTTCATCCTTGATAATAGGAATAATAAATGTGTCCCTTTGTAGCTAAGAAATGTTATTAATCTATTTATAAAATAACAGAAAGACATGCAGCCATAAAATCCTGCCTGATTGTAATTTTCAACACAATGTAATTTCCACAAAAATGTAAAGTCAAACACTTAATTATTTATAGACTATGTTTATTCCTTATCTCACTTACATGCAGGCTCTAAGAGGTTTACAGTGAATTGACAGATTGAGTGTAAAACAGACATGTTAGTGACAGTGACATTGGAAGGTAAAGGTTTTGAAATATTTGAATAGAATCACCCAAACCAAATAAAATAACCAAATAACCAAAAAATAAAAAATAAATGACGGGGTGCCTTCAACCACAGTCCTTTGAGAAAGACAGTAAATAAAATTACAAACCTAAATCCTGTGTTCAAATGTTTTAATCTTATGGTAATATCTTTGTATGGATGAAATGTATTCAGAGGTCTAGAATATAAATATAAATATAAATTAAATGCACTTATAGAAATAAGAGAAAGAACCAGGGGGGGAAAACACTGGGTGCTTTTTTGACAGATGTAAAAGGCCTTTATTCCATTAATCCGCTGCGTCACTACACTTAACATGTTCAGAGAACTGCAACAGGTAATTATTTAAAATTACTTTACATCAGGCTATTGTCGCTACAACCGTCGAGTTTATACGTATTGTTGTTTACAGACAAGTTAATCTCTGTTTGTAGCTACTTATGAAATACAAAATGAACACCTGGCAAACTTTTGCTAGCATCGTGTTGTTTAGCATTAGCTTGCTAAGCTAAGCTAACTGTACCGCTGCAGGTTCTGCGGTTGGTCACGGTTTTGGGGAAGCGAAGGCGAAGGCCTGGTGTTAGGACGGCGGGGGGGCTTTTGGTGCTTCTGTGGACTGAAACGGGATATTCTGATGAAAGTCTGAACTGCGCTGGTAAGCTTTAACACTTTACCATGTTATCATCTGAGCTTCTTGTCTCTGATCTATGAAAGTTAAAACCAAATGTAGCCTATTTAAAGTACACTTTTTCTGGTAGGAAAGCTATTCATTAGATTATCGCTATTGTAAATATATGTTAAATATGTTAGACAAATACCTGAAGTGGGAAAATAAAAGCAAAGCAGAGACCGTGGGTCATTATTTGCGTGCACATGAATGCAATTATATTGCTGTGTATGAATATTTCTTACTGGCAACGGCTAGTGTAATATTTAAGCACATTCAACAATTATTATCATAAAGTAAACGTTTTTATATCCATAAAAAAAATTTGAAGTAAACACATGTATATAAGACACTACATTTCATATACTTCTGACATTAAAGTGCTCTTATCAATCAAATAATGATCAGTCATTTTGTGGGACGAGTACACATTTATTTGAGCACATTTCAGCCTGTACTTATTGGAAGAAAATGAGGAAACTGAAATCAATATTAAAATCAAAATCACTGACGTGTAGATAGTGTTGTAACAGTATTTCAATTTGTGTTACAGTTGCAGCAGCAGGTCATTGGTGCACAGGGATTAAAATGAAAGAACTCAGACATGGTATGTCCATACACACAACTTGTACTCCCATCATCAGCTTTTGCTCATTTCTTCACATCTTTTTTGCTATTGTAAGTCCTCACAGATCTGAAGGTGAGCTTGTTTTCCTGTGCTGCTCACTGTCCTAAGACTGACCCAGAGGAGCTGTCTGCCTTCAGTGAGCTGTATGGTTCCCTTAGACTACTCCTGTCATTTCAGGTGCAGATCTTAGTCTTAGCATTGTTTTAAACCTCTAACTAACCTTATATTTGTGTGGCATCACTTTACTGGTCTTTCATTAGATGACATCATCAAAATGGAAATACATGTAATTACCTAAGAATTTAATTAAAACAAATGTATTTCCACAAAATCTTCATTATTAATTTATTTTCTTTCAAATGTGATTAGTGACGATCACAGTGAAGCTGTGAGTGAAATGTTATCTCTGTTCTCTTTGCACTGTACAGATAAAAGACGCAAAACTTCTCAGCCCAGAGTGGCAAGCTAATTTGGAGGCATTTCTACACACATTCAGTTTGGGTAATGCAGAGGTATGAAAAGATCTGCTTCTTTATCCACATTCCTATGCTAATGTATCTAGCAGAAAGCTAACTGTTATTTTTCACAGATAAAAATACACCTTAAATTCAAAAACAATCAGCAGACCTTCCAACAGGAATTCGGGTATGACTCCTGAAGACTCTCCCACTGTTTTATCTGTCATAACCTGGTAAACTGAAACCTTGTGTTTTTTATTACATCTACACCATTCCCCATAAAGTTGGAATAATTTTGTTTTCAGACATATTTGTCTTTTTTGCAAATGATATTTGTGGTTTACATTTCCATGTGATATGTTTAGAACAGATTGATCAATAAAGTTTTGAGAAGATTAACACTTTATCAAGAATAAATCACATTGTCACAGTCATTTCACGAGATCAAGTAAAAAATATTTTATTTCAATTTTATGGGCAACAGTATATATTATAATCTGGCAGGGGCTATATTTGTTTATTTATGCAGTTGCTATGGCTCACCCAATAATTGTTTGGGTTTGTTTAATAAAGTAATTTAAACTTTAGAAAAATTTTAATTGTAAAGTTAATATTTTCAGCACACACACAAAGAATGGGTCAGTGGCAGTAGATCAGGTTAGTATTTAATAGAGCTTGCTTTGTTTGTAGCTTTATGAGTTACAGCATCAATATTTCAGTTACAACCCGAGGGGAGGGGTGTAAAGCAGTGCATAAAATCTGGTAAAATGTTTGTTTGAAGTTTTAGCATTATGTTCATGTTCTTGCAGAGGGAAAATCAAAACTAAAGTTCCACATACAGACCAGCCATCACTAATCTTGGATGTCACCTGCAATATACAGTCAGTAATACTGTTTTTAATACTGTGTGTTTGGGGGGGGGCGGGGGCAAACGTTATTAAACCAGATGTTATCATCATGGACCAACTACATATTGCAGGAAATACCACATGATTGCTTTTGTTTTCAGAGCATGATTCTGTCTCCTTGTTTTGAAAGGCCTCCAGAGTGTGTGAAGAAAGGATGCTGGTGTCAAGGAGGACACCCTATCCTTGGAAGCAGGTTGCCACTCAGTATCCCATCACATGTCATGGCTGAGGGCCTATACGGGGACCTCAGCATCCAGTTTGTCACACTCCTGAGCCCATGTGTGCTGCAGTATCCCAATCTGGCAACTCAGCTCACTCATATACAAATATCCTTTGTTGATTTCACAGTTCTGTTTGTGTGATTTTGTGTGACAAAATCTCTTGGCAGGACAGAGTTGTGTAAAGTTTGCCATCTGGTGTTCTCAAGATTTCATCTCTGCTTTTTGTTGATGTCGTTCAGCTGGCTTCATCAGACTTTCCGTGCACACTGATATGATTTGCGGCTGAGTATGAAAGCAGAGATGAAAGCAAACACTTTCAAGGCCTATTCAGTGGTGCTCTGATAGAAAACACTGGATTCCTCCATTTGGATTGGGAATGAGACATTGCCAGCAGTAAAGGAGTTTGAGAATTTTGTGGTGTTTTAGATGAGTAGTGTTAAAGGGAGGGTTATTTCTGAACACAGCTAGTTTGTAATCAGATGTGTTTACAGCTGTTCCAAACAGCTATACACAAAGAAGTGGTGAAAAGTTGGCTGTCTTAGTTGCAGGTTTCAGTTCTGATTACATGTACTAGCTAGCTTGCTTTAGATAGTTTGGGTGAGACATACAGTTGGTAACATGGACACTATAGCAGACTGTTTAGGGTTTTAATTTACTTTACTTTGCAGCATGTCTGGGATTCATTGAGAGCAAGGATGATGATCTCAGCCATCTGGTGAAACCTCTGAGGAGAATCAGTGTTGCTCTGTTAACTCAGTTGAGGTTCATTGGGCATTTGATATAGTGTAGTTATCCTTGACTCGTATGTGTTCAGGTGTTGGTTTATAGCCCCAGTAATGTTCCAGTTACCAAGCCCTTCAATTTCTTTCAAACATTTTCTGCTCATCTGGACTGTCATGAACTAGGTCTTCATGGCCTTCACTGCTCCTCCCTTGAAGGTAGTCAACATCCACTGTTGGGAACAACACCTACAGATAGCCAGCTGTAATTTAGGCCTTGTATTGAAAGACCCTGCCATGCAGGGTATAAACTGAATCTGGAGCAGGTATGGGGGAGGTCCAGGACAATTAATTGTTTCCCTAAAAAGTTCTTTTGTAAAAAAAAAAATGGTTTAGTTTATTCTGGACTATGAGATCTGAGTTGAAAACTAACTTAAACCACCTGTGTTTACCAGGAAATGTGCTTACTGATTTGGCCTTAGGTTGTTTATAAAAACTTTAATGGGTCACAAAAAGCCCATAATTTGAGTCAGGAGGAAAACCAGGCTGAACAGTGGAAGCAGAAAAAAAGGATACAAACAAAACATAACAACAGCCTTAAAGAAACAGATAAGGCACTAAAAGCTTTTCTTTTATAACATTTGGTCTGGTCTCTATTTTCAAATCTTTCTGTGTGAATTCCATTTGTTTGCAGTGGTTTACATTCACTGCAAACACATTTTTACAAAGATAAATGTTCTCTCAGCAGATAGTTTGAGATATGGAATGAGTTTTACGGTGGGTTTGATTTTGTGTTTGAAATCAATTAAACAGCAAAATCTCTTTTTTTGTGTAGAGTGTGACTCTACAAAATATAGGTTCTGGGAAACAATAAAATGATTAAATAGGATTATCCTGCCTATGTTCAAATAGTTGGCCTTAGGTAAGAAATCCAGATAATCTACAAAATATGTTTCCACTCTAATAATAAAAAGTCATCTTTAGCTTCCCTTAATAATGATTATCTGGGAATGCAGTGCGGTATGATAAAACTAAAAATCTCATAATTACTCAGAAATTGCATGATAGGCATTTCTTTTCTAGATTACACATGGAGTCACAAGAAACCACAAAAATCACAAATCAATCAAATGGCCTATTCATTTAGAGTAGCAAGTAAAACAGACACTGAATATACTCCAGCTTCCAGGGACAATGTCCTCAGTCACACATTTGTATTAGGGGGGTTTGATCGTCTCTAGCCATGAAAGGGAAACACTTAAGTTCTTATGTTGCTATTTTATGTCAGGAAAAGGCTTATGCACCTAAATGCACTCCAGGTTTCTTTGAAATCAAACAATAATCTGCCGACCTCAAAGGTGTGTCTACAAATTCCCTAACATAGTGCTTGGTACATTCACAGCATGCAGTGATACTGCAAATCTACACAGTCAGTGTAGGCTTGCAGTATCTTTGATGTTTAAAATGGATATTACGATTAATAATAAATGTGTCCTTTAATTTTCACTACATTTATTACTTTGCAAATAAACCCTTTGACATCATCTGCAGATTTTTTGTACAGCGGGGGCATCGTTTACACAGTAATGCAAGAAAACTGGTACCTGGAGCAAAAATCATGGTTTCCCCCCATGGAACAGAGTCTCCTGCTTTTCCTCTTCCTGCAGCACAACGATCCTTTCATCTCTCAGCTCTCTGATATTATGGGTAAGAGAAAACTTCAGCATTTATTGTCACTAACAAATGGGTTAAAACTAGCCTTTCTTTAGTGATGCTGTTACATATCAACACAAGAATAGATTTATGATGCAGCTACAAAATAGCTGGGACATCTTTGAAACCTTTGCAGCCACTGAGGCCCTGATAGAGCAGCACCTGGAGGTTATTCTGAGCAACAACAAACAGGCAGTGACATCAGCTATGCAGACGGAGCTTAAGAACACATTGAAAGCCCAAAATGGCAGAAAAAGGGCAAGTCTGAGATACACACATGCTAAATAGTAAACATTTGTAAATGTTTTTTTTTTTAGAACACAAAATGAAGACAATACCATGTACTATAGAAGGCTGCTATGTTTTCCTTGTTAAAATGTTTGTAGCGTAATCTTTCAATTTTTTATTTTAATCAACAAAGTATTCACATATTAATAAATAATACAAATAATAATTATCTGTATCCCTAATGGTTTGAGGTTTGGTGTTGTTTAAGGACCAAGAGAAGCTGCACTCCGCTCTCAAGGTTATTCTAAGTTCATCCATCAGTATTGTGAGCTGCAGCAGTAACATGGACTTCAGAAATGCTTGTCTGAACAGCATGAAGGTTTGAATAAAGATTTACAATAAGTAACGAAATATTTACAGTTTAAATTAACACATCTTGTATTTTAGACTAAAGATTTGATAATGACACCAGTGCTAATGCAAGCAGGTTATTGTTAAGACTTTCATATAGAAAGACATGCGTACATGTTGATTGTGTGACGATAGTCACATACATATGCGATGTGGTTGTCAGGCGCATGACACTCATGAACTCTCGGCCTCCCTCTGTGAATCCCTGAAAAGGGTGACGTCATGGAAATTTAAACCCAAGGCAAAGTGCTACTCTGCTCAAGTGAGTTGGTTGTTACCTACCAGTTCTAACAGCACTACTTTGGCCTTTATGCAGAAGATGTACCGAAATGTTACACTTTATTGCTTCCACAGATGGATGAACATCCTGAGAGTGATGAGCACACAAGAATAGAAATCTGACATTGGGTGTGTTTGTCATAAGGGGGATTTTCTCAGTTTGAAGTCTGTAGAAGCTGGTTTGCATACCTTGGTAAAAGTTTAAAGTTGGGTAGTGATGCATTTTGTACAACAGTGACAGAAAGAGCAACTTAATTTTCAATTTAAAAATAAATAATAGTTTCCATGTTTTGTGAGAGCATAGTTTAAAATATATACTTACTATAGGGCTGCAACTAGACATTATCTTTCATTCATTAATCTGCAGATTATTATTTTTTTGATTAACTTTATGGTCTTTAAAGCATCAGTATCCTAAGGAACCATATGGTGTTAATACAGTAATTTTCCTGCTTTGTGGGTAAACATTATTTCTCCTGGAAAAATGAATAAAGATATTTTCAAAGTCGACTGCTCAATTAATTGACTTCTATATTAAACAGAATTTCTTATCTGCCATAATCCTTAGTGGATTTTAGTCCCCAATTGTGTACATTGAAGTAAACATAAAACTTGAACGTGTCACCAATTAAGTAAACATTTAGGAAGAACTTAATTGAACTTTCTAAAGTTACTCGTATTGACAGAAAAGAAGTAAGAACATGAAACAAAGAATAAAAGGAAGTAAAAATAAGAGCTGTACAAGTGTATAGACTTTTCTCTTTTGAGTAGTCTCGCGTGTCCACCATATGCATCCTCATGCAGGTGGCGGTAATAAACATTTAATCATTAATCGGTCAACCACCAGAAACCCAGAAGAAGAAGAAGAAGAACATCCGTTTGGTTTTGTTTTGGAAGGTGACGTAAAATCCGGCCGCCAACGGGGATAGCACTTTTTCGCGGTAAAATGAAATGTATGTCTGCTGATGATCAGCTTCGTTTCGATTTGTGATATCTTGGTCCAAGAGTTATCTTAATGCTGTAGCAAATATTTAGGCAGAAAAGAAAGATCATCGGGATTATTATACACCTGGAGAAACGGAGCATTGGTGCTTGTGAGGTTTGCCCTTCTCCACACTAACATAACGAGTAAATACTACGCGTAACCCCATGGCGCTGTTAACTACGGAAAAACTAAAATCTGAGCTGGACGTTTTCGGCGTACCCTGTCAAGATGATTCTGTTCTCGACAAGAGTAAGTGACCGACACTTTAGTTACCCACCTGGTGGTTCTCATCGAAGCCAACACAACACGATGCAACGTTTGTACCGCTACGCTTTCACAGGGTTTACTGAAAATGTCATCTGCTATTATGTAGCGATTGTCATTCAGTTATTTGTAGTTTGTGTTTTGAAGTGGCTTTCATATGAGCCTTACACAGCTTTCTTGACCTTTGTACTGCAGTTGTTTTGTATGCATTTTGTCTTTTTTATTTATTTCCTTTAGTTCCTGAGATCAAAATAGAAAATGTGACATTTGGCCCACTTTGAAATGGAAATGGATCACAATTAGTGTGCTGTCTATTACAAAGGAATACTGTTGTTCAGTGCGGATGTTAAACAGAAAAGGTCGCATCTCTGTTTCATGTAACTGGCTATTGCATTTAAAACAGCTCTCATTTTGCTAAAGTAAGTAAGTTGTTTTTGAGAACTTGCCATAAGCATCAGCTGCTTCAGTTACCCTTACCTGCTCTCTTTCCTTTCTGTTTTTTCTCTCAGTGGTGGAGCAGTGTATTTGTAACAGGATGCAGGCAGATGAAATGGTGGGGGAGTGGGTGGCCTATAGCACCACAAAAGATGGATTAAAGCTCACCATTGACACACTGGAGAAATTTGAACATGAGGTAACAGGCTCATAATGGCTCTTATAACTCGTAGTAGTTGTGATTTTAACTTTTTGTACAAGTAGGTCTTGTATAAAAGTAGTCTGCCATTGGTGAGAGACACTGAAGTAGTTACATCAAAAACTAATTCCAGTTAATCCACTGTTGTGCTGTAGAACAGGAAGGCTGCAATTGGCTGTAATTGCTCTGTTTATTTTCCTTGTAGGTGTTAAACAAGAGGAATAAATCCAAGCAGAGCTGCAGAAAAGAAGACTCCCACAACAGAACTAGAGACATCCACACATTACAGGACTTGTATCCTTCACATAAAATCACATAACAAAAACTGCCCAGCTGTTTCTGCTTCTGTTGTCTGTGATGAGTGTATGTTGTTGTGTGAAAGTCCTTGATATAATTTGTTAAGAATCAAAGCTGAGGAAGAGGAGGAAAATCTACTAGATTGCTACTCTACTCCTGCAAAGGTAAGTTTTGACTTTAGAGTTGATTGAAAACAGTAGAAACTTTAATCTCACAGACAAAGTTGCTTTTTGGTTAGGTCTGTACTTTCAGAGACTCAGTAAATCATTTACTAGCTGGACCTACAGTGATTTGAAAAAAGAAATCTTGCTCACATTGTGTCCTGAGGTCTAAACATGTTAATTTGTGTCTCTGCAGGTCTCTCAGAAACGAGCCCTGACTACTCCAGAACATCCTCATTCTAAAAGAAGTGCACTTCTAAAGACCAGCCCTGGCCTGCTGCTTTCTCCTGCCAGTTTCTCTCCCAGGTACTCAAGAGTCCACAGTACTCACAAACATGAAGTCAAATGGTGCTTTCTGAAAAATCTTTACTGTTAAGTCTCAACTCATCAGTGAACTCTGTAACCATATGCCTTGTAGTAGAGATCTTGAGTGTTAACATGGTTATTCTTAATTGGTCTTCTTTTTGTTAAAATGAGATTAACCTTTTGTATAGTAGTAAACTTTTTATGATATGCCATTTAGTAGAACAGATACATGATAAAATCATGAACAGCATAGTAATGATGAAAGACAAAAAAAATGCAAGGCAAACCTTTCAACTATACTTGAGCTTTTGGTTCAGATTGGTTTGTAATTTTACTTTTATTGTATTTTAATTTTCTTTGAAAACGTCACATACCCTGTACTGTGCTGTGACCTGACTCTGGCTTTCTCTCCTGCAGCGCAACCCCCTCACAGAAGTACAGTCAACGAGGAGGCAAAGGAGAGGTGGTAGTTACATTTGGGGCTGTGCAAGGCACACGCTGGGTCGGCAGGAAGACTCCAGGCGCAGGCATCCAGCTGGAGCTGCTGGAAGAACCTGAAGACTCTCTCCGCTGCAGCTACAAGTACATGTTTCAGCGGCTGCGTGATGTTCGAAATGGTAGGTGGCTGTACAAATTCATTTATAGTCTTTAGTCTCACACACCTTGCCATATAGCACAAGGCTGACATGTAATGTTATAAAAAAAATTATGCTCCATTATTGTATTGGGTTGAAAAAAGACATTAAAAGCTAATGACTGCCCGATCAGAAAAATTTAGACAATATAAGTCACTGTAAATTAACTTTTTGTGACTGAGCCATGTAATACAGATTTTTAATTGCGCTTTCCCAGTTTTGACAGAGAAGATTGAGGAGCTGGGTGAGAGCCTCAGGTCTCACTTCAACATTGAAGAGTTCTCCCCTGTTTCTCTACCAGCTCAGGTACAAAGGTCTTTTATAGTAGAACATAAATATATACTAGAAAAGCCCTTTGATCCTCAAATGTTTTTAAATAGATACAGTATGTATGTGAATGTACAGTTATGAGAAGATTTTGCAGTTTTCAGTAATGTTGGTGGATAAAGAGCTGAACTTGGTACATTGGAATGACGCGTCAGTTCATTTGAACTTTAATTAGTTGTTGTCGAAATACATACTTGGTACGTAGATACATACTAAGTATATAGATAAAACATGCTTGCCATATCTCTTTATTATTTAGAGTAAGTAGGCTGTTTTTGTGTACTCTCCATCTGTGTTTAGTTTACTAAAATTAGCTGGAGTTGATTGTTGTATGTAATAATGCTCAGTTTGGTGTGTGTGTATATCTCTCTCCACATGTAGGACAAAATAACAGTGCTTGGGCAGGTGTGCTGTGACAGTAATGGAAAACTCAACGTGCAGTCGGTTCTATTGGAGACAGGACCAGAGCAAGGTGGTCAGCAAGTACCCGTTGATCTATCCGAGCTCAAAGAATACTCCCTGTTTCCTGGTCAGGTAAGCAGATGGAAACTTTTCGTCTTTAAATTGTAAAATCAGAGGTCTGTTGCTCCTTCAAGGATCACATTTAACTATACAGCCAACCGCCAATTTTACTGTAATTAATCACACACTAGGTGGTGGACTCTCCTTTGCCTCTGCACTGAAGTTTGTGTGCAGCAGGTTACATGGCCACCAAGATTAACAGAGCATGCCAAGGACCTGGGCAGGAGACTCACCCAGTGTCTGACCGAGAACTCTGACAAATTACTACAGTATACATCAATAAATAACCACCTGCCTGTAGTGTCAGACATTACGCAGGAAGTGTTTATTGTGAAATATACATTTGTGCATTCTTTTATGTCTTCTTTTGACAGGTAGTAGTGATGGAGGGGATGAACACAACAGGAAGAAAACTGATGGCATCCAAGCTCTATGAGGTCAGCTATAAGTTTGCAGTATTTCAGGGGGCTAAGAAATTAAGAGCCAAAGTAAAGCAATGTTTAATTTAAATATTGTTTAAGAATATACAAGACGTGTACAACCAATTATGAATGTGATTTGGTCATGATGACTGGTTGGACCTAGTTGGTGCCCTTCTGGCCTAGTCAGTGCTGACAGTTGACAGACACGATCGTTAATTGTATACTGTGTAAAGATTCTAGTCTTAAGACTAAGACACAGTCAGGGCCAGTCATTCTCACGAAGAGCTTTTTAAACATGCTTAATATTTACAACAGGTATCGATAACTTATGACATCACAACGGAGGCAGAGCTGTAATTACAGCTAATACAGCTGTACCTGAACGTAGCGTAGTTTTATAGTTATTTTACATTTCCCTCTGTAGGCTCTGTAGTCCATGCTGTCCCTGCCTTTACGTTCATTGTTTTGCTGTTTTTTATTTTTGCTTTTCGTTTGTCTTTTTTGTTTTTCTTTTACGCATAAATTCTACAATTCTAAAGTCAAGGTTGCCATTATATTTGTATTGGCTCAAGAACACACAATTTCCACTCTTGTGGCATTTGGGGGTGTATCTATCTCCAGGAAATCCTTTCATTCCCAAACAGTTGTTAAGTGTATCACCCAAAGTTTACACAGGGGACAGGTGTATTGTGCTTCCAGACTATCAGTCTAGAAATCTGTTATAGTTTGTGAAAACTGTCTTTGTCCATCTTTTCTAGTCTTCAGGTGTGTCCCCAGTTTAAGCCATTTAGAGGACCTTAATATCAAATCTGAATGTGTGTCATCTTTAATAATACTTGTCTTTTTATTCCAGGGAGTTCCTCTTCCCTTGTACAATTCTGAAATTAAAATGGAGATGGATGAAGGTGAGGAATAAGGGATTAATTATGGTTTTGGTAAATCACCTTCCTAACTTAACTGTGACCTGGTATCTGGTGTCCATCTGTATCCCTTTCTGTAAATCTACTGCTTAAAATAGTTTATATACATATATGTACAAGATTACTGCTGCAAAATAAAGCATGTCTGTTCAGTCTCTATAGCCTCTTTCACACATGCACTACAATCCTGAAATTCTCTGGACTTTGTCCATTGGAGTGTATGTGAGAACACAAATGTCTTAGTGAGACGCTCCTGAAATGATCTGGAATTCATCCTGTGAGCCTCCTAGAACAGTGTCTATATTATGTGTGTGACACCTAGCCTGCAGCATTTACCTCTGTCCCAAATTGTCGAGAGGATTTAAAGAGAGTTTACTAAGTTTCTATCACTTGACTATTACGGCTCCAATGTGCTATAAGCGTTGTTTCCAACAGCGTACATTTTCTATCATGTCGTGCAGGAAGTTTCTGACTCATGTGAAGTCTCAAGCTCAAGTTTTACTTGTTTGTCTCTTTTGCATCAATAACCACACATTCCTACTCTCTTGTGATTACAGAGCCAGTGAATGTACTCGTGGCATGTGGACCATACACCCCTTCTGACAGTCTGACATTTGACCCACTGCTGGACTTAATCAGTGTCATTGTCAGGGATCGTCCTGATGTCTGCCTGCTGGTATAGTTATTGCTCATTCATTATCTGTAGTTCTTCAACCCACACACAGTCAGAAATATCGCAGTCAGTAATTTTCTTCTTTTTCTTTTTTTTTTTCCTCCTCCAGCTGGGACCTTTTGTGGATTCCAAACATGAACAAATTGAGGTGGCTCTAATGGTGCACAAGTTCAGACTGTGCCTCCATCCCAGAAAAAATATTAAAATTTTTATATGTGGCATTGTGAATTTCTTTTTAACCACTGTATTCATTGCTTGTGTCCAGCCCACCGAGCCACGTTGATCCTGAAATTATCATTGTCTCCCATTTATCTAACAGAAAGCTCAGGTGACTGAGACATTTGAAGCCATTTTCTCAAGATGTATTGAAAGTATTGTGAATGGCACCAAAAGGTAGGTCTCATTCTCCCCTGAACTCTGACCCTGATATCTTTAATGTGGCCTTATCAAAAACCATTTAATAAAGTCACATGTTGGTTTTTTATCTAGTGTGGACTGTCGCCTGGTATTTGTGCCCTCCCAGAGAGACATCAACCACCATTTCATCTACCCACAGCCTCCCTTCACCCTGTCCAACCTGAGCAAGGATCAGGCCCAGGTCTCACAAACACACCCACACACACAAACACACACACACACAGCCTAATTGTAAATCTAAATAGTAAAGTCAGATTTCATGTTTCAGTTGTGCGTGACTTCAGTCAGCACATTTTCACATAGGTGATGAACAAGATTCAAGCTGAGAAACTCGTACATTATGATCAGAGTCAAATATTTACCCTTATATTCTACAGCGTGTCACCCTGGTCCCTGACCCCTGCACACTGCTGATCAGCGGTGTGACATTTGGCTTGACATCCACTGACATCTTGTTCCACATGGGAGCAGAAGAGATCAGCTGGTGAGAAAGACTGCACTTGTATTTATCTCAATAATGCAGAATACGTTAGTGATTTTATTCAACGTTGTGTTGCAGTGGTGCTGGGACAGACCGATTCTCGCGTATCCTGAAACACTTGCTCACCCAGCGGAGGTAGGAGACCTAAACAGGTTCATTTGTTCTTTGCATTTTTGAAAGTGGACATTTAAGACTCCTGTGTGTCTTTTGCCACTTTCAGCTACTACCCCCTGTACCCCCCTGCAGAGGAGGTTAACATGGATTACGAAAAGTTTCAGACATTTGGTCAGATGTCACTCACCCCTGATGTTCTCATCATTCCATCTGAGCTGCGCTATTTTATAAAGGTACAGACCTCCCATACAGAAACATGTGGTCAACGTTTTTTAAGTATTCATTGAGAGGAAGTGCAAAAAAGAAAGAAACAAACATTCTTAGATGTTTTAATTATGCAAAAAGTTAGCTTTTAACAAAGAATTGTGACCTATTGATCAGTCTTAATCTTTTCATGAAAGAGGAATAAATATATATATATTTTGAGATATTCTCTTTGATGTAGAGGTTGCAAAGTGTCCTGTGATATAAACTCAGAGCATCACTGGCTGCAGTGCTGAGATTTTCCCTTTTGAGTTTTTTCCAATCAGTTGACAGAGGCCTAAGCATCTGCATTCAAAAGGGTATCAGTGAGACACCACAGTATTTGAAGTTTCAGGTGTTATTGTTTTTTCAGAAGTGTGTACTATAGAGTTATCTTTATTATAACATCATGATACTGCTTCTGAAAAGTCTAAAAACAGAGGCCTATTTATCATTGGTTACTTATTTAAATATGCCTGTTTAAAACTTCCTCTCTTTCATCCTCAGGACGTAGCTGGGTGTGTTTGTGTCAATCCAGGACGTCTGACAAAAGGCCAGGTGGGTGGGACCTACAGCAGGCTGCTCATTCAGCACAGCTCTGCATCAGAGGATGGCAAGAGAGTGAGCCCCTGTTTGGCTGCTCAAGTGGTGAAAATCTAAAAGGTGTAAAGATTAGCAGACCTAACTGGGACCTGTTTGCCAGCAGCTTTAATAGCTGAACTCTGCAGGCACACTCGTGTAAAATATGTAAAAACAAAAACACTCATCACTGTAATGGTAAAACCATCTTGCTCATTGTCTTATTTTTATATGACAGACTGTCATATGATTTACCCAGGTACAGCAACAATATTATTTTTCCAATAAATTATTGTACAATATCAAATGTTTAATGACATCTTCAGTCATAAAAGTGGTCAAACTCATCAGAGTCACTTTCGTGGTCTGTCTTTCTTGATCTGTCCGCCACTTGAAAGATTTTCATGCTTTCACAGATTGCTGTAAAAAATGTTTTATATATATTTTAGTCAACATTCTCTACAAAACTTTTTTTTTTTTTAATGTGACCATACCTTTGCGTTTCTCTACACTGTTTAGGTCTTTTTCTCTGAAAATATTTAAAATAAAAAATATGAGAAGCAGATTTTTAAAATAAGCTTTATAATGCCAAAGTAAAAACCTTACTCACTCTGTCTTTTTTTCTTCTTGAGGCGCAAGGAGACTCTCTATATCATCCTCATTGAAGTCATTTGAGTCACTGTCCTCAGAAGATCGTGTTACACTCCCCCTTTTCTCTTTCTCAGGAGTAAAATGCATCTTAGTATATCTAAAACAAATTACATATAGTTCAGGTGTTGTTATTTGCAGGAAATTAAAAAATAAATAAATATATTTCATCATCTTACCTGTTTTCCTTTGATAAAATGATACTGTGATCTGAATCGCTTTCCTCTGGTTTTCCTGCTTTGTCTCCCCTCTGCTCCTCCTCACCCTCGCCATCTTCCTCCTCATCTGTCCCGTCTTCATCCTCAGTTTTTTTTGGATCTTTTTCAATCTCATCTTCGTCCACCTCTTCCTGAGAAGAGGCAGAACTCTCACAGTTTTCATTCATCATGATGTCTTTATCCTCATGCTCCTCTGCAACCTCATCCTCTTCTTCTGTGTCTTCTTCCTTCAATGTATTCTTTCTAACAGAAACATCCGTGTCTTCCTCCTCTTCTTTTTCTTCCTGCACTTCCTCACTCAGGCTATTCTCTTTTTCTTCATTATCATCACCCTCCTCCTCCGCATTGTCTTCCTCCAGCTTTCCATCTGCCTGGCTATTCTCTTCTTTTTTTGCATTATCCTGTTCACCATCTTCATCTTCCTGATGTTTTTCATGCCCCTTCTCTTCCTCCTTGTCATCTGCACTGCTTTGCTCAGAGCTGCTAGTGTCCTGCTTTTTTTTAATTTCATTTCTGCCTCCCTTTTCAGACTCTGTAGTATTACCTTTTGACCTCTCTGTACCGCTGTCTGATTTGTTGTCAGCACTTTGATTTCCTACATTTTTAGTTTTGGGTTCCTCAGAGAGACGCTGACTCTCCTCAGTCTGACTTTCAGAGTAGTCTTTTTTACCCCTGGTTCCTTCCTTCGCTATCATTTCCATTCTGTGTGATTCTTTGCCTTGTCCCCAACTTCTTCTTGTCTTCTTAATTCTACCTGTGCTGCATCCCTCTGATAAGGTGTCAGTTTCTGAGCTTTGGACTGCAACTGATGCAATGATAAAGGCAGTGGAAGTCATAGATGACCTGTGTAAGGTATGAAGAAAAAAATATGATTGCATTGAAATGGCATTTAGGTGAAGCAAACTTAACCCTAAAGATACACACTCAGCTAGTACAAATGTTCTTTCATCGTCAGAAATAACAAAAATGATCAGGAGTGTATATAAAAAAGGTAACAGTAAAATATTTAGAACTTTGCATATCCTTGATAAATAAAGTATTAATTTAATTGCTGAAGAAGCGATATACTTTATAGCTATATATCCATTTAATAATATGCTGATGAAAAAAAATCTCTTTTGCAATAGGATGCAAACTGTATGTAAAATCTCATTCTGTTTAGTATAAAGCAGCATTGCCAGGACATCAGTGTATTTTCAAAGAGTTCTTTATAACCTTTCTGCTTCTTTAAAACCTTTGCTTTTTATTAATGTAAAATAAAAAGATGACAGGATGGTTCACTTCTTAAACTTAAATTTTCAAACATGTTAATCTATAAAGAAAACAACAGTCATTAAACTGTTTTTCTACAGTAGGATCTATGCAACATGCGGGAAGGGATTACAGATGTACATTATGTAGGTTATACCAATATGTAGGTTATTGAAATGGGTTGGATACTAATGACAACAGATTGTTTTTCTGGTATGTACACTGGAAGAAGAGAACATTGAAATACAGTATGTACAAATTTGTTGCACCACATACAAGGCAAAATATACTGAAAGTACTGTATACTTAGTTTACTTACACCTGAGAGTGCCTTTCTTTTTCTGATGAAATACACCGGGATCTTCCTCTCTTCTCCCTCTCTGTTCTCTTCTCTCTGATCCCCTGACTGGAATCACGGCGAGTATCAATGCTCTCTGTACCACTCTCACTAGACAGACGAACTACATGCAGTACACAAAAAGACAAGTTCGGATATATTTGCAAAAAAATGACAAAATGATATAATTTCTTGTTGTCATACTTTCTCTCCCCACCTGGTTTAACATCCAGCTCCTGAGACAAATGACTGCTCCTGCTTCCACCTCTCCTGCTCTTTGTGTTTGGTGCTCTACTTGTCCCACCTTCCTGTTCTACATCCTGTGAAACTCTTGACTCAGGCAGAGGCTCCTCAATGTAAAGCTGTCCCCAAAGTGCCTCAGAGCATGACGGAAGTCCAGTTACACATGTAGTACAGGAGCAGGGGCAGTCAGTCTGCAGGGAAGCACAGCTACGTGCATCCTGCCTGGGCCAGAGGTGATGATGACCTGTTGTG